>NW_007727073.1:483381-484172 GCF_000696425.1 Galeopterus variegatus | reverse complement strand
TTTTTTTACAAGTTTATAGCTATAAATTCCCCCTTTGCACTATTTTTGCTGCATCTCTTAAGTTTTGGTGTGCTGTGTTTTCATTCTCACTTGTCTTTATTTTTTTAATTTCTCTTGTGATCTCATCGCTGGTGCATTGCATGTTTAAGTGTGTTAATTTTGACAAATTTGTGTATTTTTCAGTTTTTCTTCTGTTATTGATTTCTAATTTCATTACATTGTGGTCAGAGAAGATATAATATATGATATGCATCTTTTTAAACCTATTGAGACTTAATTTGTGGCCTAATGTAAGGTCTACCCAGGAGAATGTTCCCTGTGCACTTGAGAAGAGTATGTATTCTGGTGGTGTTGGGTAGACTGTTCTGCATATGTCTAACTTAGCTGGTTTACTGCATTGGTGAAATCCTCTATTTTCTTACTGTTTTTTGTCTGGTTATCCTATGCATTATTGATAGTGAGGTATTAAAGTCTCCAAAACGCCCCTATTATTGTGGGACTATTTCTCCTTTCAGCTTTGTCAATTTTTGCTTCACATATTTTGATGATACGTTGGTATTAGGTGCATAAATGTTAATAATTGTTATATATTATTGCTGTATTGAACCTGTTATTAATATGTAATATTCATCTTTATCTCTTATAACCTTTTTGACTTATTGTCTATTCTGGAAATATATATTGTCTGCTCTTGGTATGGCATACTGCTCTCTTTGGGTTACTATTTGCATGGTATAGTTTTTTTCTATCCTTTCACTTTCAACCTATTTCTGTTTTGGATCTAAAGCAAG
>NW_007727073.1:480479-482744 GCF_000696425.1 Galeopterus variegatus | reverse complement strand
AATGGAGACTGACAAACCAAAGTTAGAATAATACTAGCTTTTAGGCTAATTTTTTTAATGGTTTAGTCTCATATATCATGTAGAAAATAAAACTGGAGTTACAAACCATTTTTACAACAATATTAATTGTTATAATTGCCCATCTATTTACCTTTACTGAAATCTTTATTTGTTTATATGGCTTCAAGTTACTGTCTAGGGTTCTTTTATTTTAACCTGCAGAACTTCCATTAGCATTTCTTGCAGGGCAGGTCTACTGCTAAGGAGCTACTTCAGCTTTTATCTGGGAATGTCTTTATTTCTCCCTCACTTTCAAAGGACAGTTTTGCTGGATATAAGATTCTTGGCTGGATATATAAGCCCACTGCCTTCTAGCCTCAAAAGTTTCTGATGACGGGCCGGCCCGGTGGCGCACTGCACTAGTGCGCTGCTTGGGAAGCGCGGCGGCGCTCCCACCGAGGGTTCGGATCCCACATACAGTTAGTATAATGTGTCTTGGTGAGGATCTCTTTGTGTTTATCTTACTCAGAGTTTTTTGATCCTCTTGGATGTTTATATTCATATCTTTCATCAAACTTGGAAAATTTTCACCCACTGTTTTTTTCAAATAATCTCTTTGCTCCTTTTCTCTCTCTTCTATTTTTGGTTTCCCACAATGCCTATGTTGGTCCACTTGATGGTATCCTGCAGGTGCCTTCGACTCCATTCACTTTTCTTCAATCTCTCTTCTTTCTTTACCTCAAACTCAATAATTTCAATTGTTCTACAAGTTCACAAATTCTTTCTTTTGTTTGCTCAAATATAGTTTTGAATCCTTCTAGTAACTTTTTCATCTCAGTTGTACTTTTTAGCACTATAATTTTTGGGGGGTTCTTCTTAGGTTTTCTATCTCTATTTATATTTTTATTTTATTCATAATTGTTTTCTCTACACCTTTCTTTAGTTCAAGTATCTTTAAGACAGTTGTTTTAAAGTCTTTGTCAAAAAGATGTTTGCACTCCTATGCTTATTGTAGCATTATTCACAATAGCCAAGAAGTGGAAACAACCTAAATATCCATTGAGAGATGAATGGATAAAGAAACTGTGGTAAATATATGCAATGGAATATTATGCAGCCTTTAAAAAGAAGGAAATCCTGTCACATGCTACAATATGGGTAAACCTCAAGGATATTTTGCTAAGTGAAATAAGCCAGTCAGAGAAGGACAAATACTTTATGATTCCACTNTGAGAGATGAATGGATAAAGAAACTGTGGTAAATATATGCAATGGAATATTATGCAGCCTTAAAAAAGAAGGAAATCCTGTCACATGCTACAATATGGGTAAACCTCGAGGATATTTTGCTAAGTGAAATAAGCCAGTCAGAGAAGGACAAATACTTTATGATTCCACTTATAGGAGGTATCTAAAATAGTCAAATTCACAAAAGCAGAAAGTAGAATGCTGGTTGCCAGGGCTGGGGAGAGAAGGGAATGGGAGTTCCTCAATGGATAAAGTTTCAGTCATGTGAGATGGAAAAGTTCTAGAGATCTGCTATGCAACGTAGTGCTTATAGTTAACCACACCATGTTATACACTTAAAATTATAGTAGGTTAGATTTTATGCTATGTGTTTTTCTTACCATGTTAAAAAATAAAAATTTTAAAACTACAGCTAACAAAGATGACAGAGAAAAGAGGAATACCAGAGAGCTTTTGTAATGGGGGATGTTTTAGGAAGACCCTTCTGAGTGTTTGCCTCACAAAAAAATACAAGCAGGTCCTAGGAAAGTTTTTTGGTGGAACAAAGCTTTCTGCTTCCCCAAAGGCCCTGGTGACCTCCAATGCCCCAAACAAATGGCCTTTATAAAGGACTCATCTCCCAGTATTTTTGCACTGTATTATGTTTCTGGTCCCTCCTTCCTTCTTAGAATTAGCACCTCCTTTGGCTTCTGTGACTGTCCACAATCCCGATCTCCTCTATTTCTTTGGTCATCCCATCTCTTCCTCCTTGTGCTTCCTTAATGCAGTTTCTTGGAATTCCTGTTTGACAGTATCTTTTTTGTCTACCGACAGCTTGTACTCAGTATCTTTCATTCTATAAAAGACGCTGTGCTATGCAATGTAGGAATGCAAATAGGAATTATGTACATCCCTTCCCCTTCAGTGTTCATACTCTAGAAGGAATGACCAAAAAATAATGTAAGTCAGTGTAGCACAAAGCCAACAGAGATACAAAATACAAAGGAAAAGCAATTTAATTGTGAAAGAACTCAGAAG
>NW_007727073.1:477711-479349 GCF_000696425.1 Galeopterus variegatus | reverse complement strand
CTCTCTCTGGTTTCCATTTCTGAGCATTTGCCATAACCAAACTCTGAGCTTCATGAAAACACACACAAAAAAATCTCTCTTGTTCATAGGGGCTAACACAGTGCTTGGCACACTTGGAGCCCTTAACCACATTTACTGAAGGAAGGAAGAGGCCCCTCCCCACCCCAAAGCTGGGGCAACACCCAGATCCAGGAGAGCACAGTATCCATGACCTGAAACCTCTGGTTGCACATACATTGAATCCCCTTTGTCCCTAAAGTGAGAATCCTTTCCTCAGCCCACTCTTCAAATCCAGTGCAGCGGTTAGTCTGCATTAGGAATTAATGGCCTGAAAATGTCTACTTTCAAAAAGAAAGCCATTTTATGCTCAAGAAGTAAGGAAATGGCCCCAGTAACTTTTCCAAAGTGACTTTATCTAGTAGGTAAGTTTTCCCATCAATACCCATGGGTAGGAAAGTGCTAACTCTAATGCTACCTTCACAAAGGCAGCTAGTGTAAATTCTGACAGTGGGCAAAAAACACCTGAAACCCTGTTTTTGGTCAAGTCCTAACTATTCTTTCAATCTAAATGAAAATGTTTATTGACCCTGGAGTTGCTTCCCAAAAGGAGCTGAGGAATTGAAGCCGAAACTAACTTTCCAAACTTCCGAAATAACTTTCTTTTATTACTCCTGAGGAAGCTTTCACAGTCAGCCAACATGCAAATTGTCTACACCCTTCATCGTGCTGCATCAAGGCACTTCAGCAACCTCACTCTTGCAGACAACTTATAAATGGATGAATTCGTTCTGTGCACACTTANAGAAGTATGATTTGACGAGGGCCTGGCTTCTTCTCTGATCTCAGCAACTTCCTCTAGCTCGGTCTCTTTGTCTCAAAAATCTCAACCTTTATGTGCCAAGTTTGCAAAAGTGGTAAGCCAAATGCATGGATTATACGTTCATCTGGAAGATTCCCAAACCTGTGCTGGTAGGCTTGGTTGGTCTTTTGCACACTAGTTATGTTCTTCTGGCTCCTCCCCGGACATCACACAGAGCCTATCCTCAGCCAGTGTTTCCCCAATATTCCCAAAACTGAGTGCACTCTCTCAGTGGAGGTCTTTCTGTTAATAACATTGTTCCTTCCAGCGCCAAGACCACTTAGACACTGTGTCCACCTTGCTCTCCAGTTAACACCCCTTGTGCACAACCTCTCTTTTTCCCTCAGCCCCCACTGCCTCCATGCTGACTGAGTCCTTTCTTGCCTCTTACAGAAGAATGAATATCCTCCTCATTAGTCTACCACCCCCACGTCCCTTCCCCAGCTCTGGCCCATCCCACATTGACCTCCAGCAGGTAGATCTCACCCAAGTCTTCGACATCTCACCCTTTCCACTGGAGGCACACTTTGATTCATAACTTGCAATGAAGATATAAAACCTTTTTTTTATATGTATTTTCCCTTTTGGCTTGTTTCACACAATGTTAGGATCTAAGTGTCCACAGAGACCTCCAAGAACATCTTGCATAAGGCCCACTTCCGGGGCGGGGGCTGCCCGTGCACCGCCCTGTGATTCAGCCTCTGCACACGCTCCCCCACTCTCTCTGGTTTCCATTTCTGAGCATTTGCCATAACCAAACTCTGAGCTTCATGAAAACA
>NW_007727073.1:474795-476540 GCF_000696425.1 Galeopterus variegatus | reverse complement strand
GCGGACAGAAAGTCAAAAATGTTTTGTTCTTGCTCTTGGCAAATTTACAGTCAAAAAGAGGAGTTTCATAAACAAATGTGAGAGAAGGTGAAAAGTGATATGATTTCAGAGTATAACAAAATTGCTTCCAGCCAGAAAGATCTGGAATGTTTCCACAGAGGGGACGTTCTCAGTGGATGGGCAGAACGTGGGTGATGGAGAGGACCCAGAGCTTCCTGAACAGAGTCGCCGTCATGTGCCACTGGAGGTGGGAGCTGGGGGGCATGAGCAGTCCTACTGTCCCAGCCCAGAGCGCTGCAAGAAGCCCCGAGGAGGGGCTGACAGGTGACCTGGGTCCTCTCTCAGGCAGCCTGAGTCACCTCCTTTCCAATTCACCCTGATCATCATAAAATGTGGAATAAACAAAAGGAACTAAAATTATGGAAGGCTGTACTGACCACATACAGCCTGAAAGATTGTATTATTAAATTAAAGTAGGTGCTGATACAGCAGATGCTGACCCTCTTCTTAGCAAGACAACCTGCTGCTGCGACCTCAGCAATGATAGTTTTAGACCACAGCCCCCGCCTAGTATCAATTAGAAAACAAAAGTAATTTAATGTCCTGCTGATGAAGCGGCCACTCAACTGCACAGAAAGAAATTCCCACCCTCCAAGAACCAGCTAAGGCACCTCCCTTCTTCCACCTGATGTCTTATTTCAGTAACATGCACATCTCCTACCAAACCAATGGACAGAGACACGTGCTGTCTCAACAAACAACATGATCAGAACCAGAACAGGTACTGTACGGAGCTGCCCCTGACCTCCGCACAAGCACCCACTGGCCCGGGCACTCACGCACCAGCTTCCCCGGGCCCGAGACCAGCCCTGCGCCTCCCAGGTGGGAAAGTGCGTCTTCCACTGGGACAATCAAGGAGCAGCGCTTCTGTCCTGCCCTTTATTTTTGCCCAACTGCGTCCTGGTATCACTGTCTGTAATTGTCCCTTCATCTCCCCCATTGACACGAAGTCGCTGTAGCTTTCCAAGAGTGGCATTAGCTTGAGACACAGCAAAGAAAGGCAAAGAGGCTGAGCATACCTCGGCCCAGATAAGCACCCTTCAGAGATGCCACCCCAGGCGTGGCCATCCCCAGGCGACAACTGGAAGTCACGTCGCATGCCTTGTGTTCCCGAACACTCTGAGCAGGAATAGAAGCTGCCTTCGTGGCGGCTTCTGTTGCTGGAGACACGATCTTCTGTTTACGTTAGGAAAGGGCAAGCTCTGGGCATTCTCATCACCGACAGAGGAAGATGAAGATGAGTTGCTTTCCTGTCACCAGTTCCTCCTGTTCACAATCCAGTCACCCCCTCGTCCACCCTCACAACATCACTCAGCCTCAAAAACAGTCAAAGACAACCGCTGACATTCAGCTTTCCCCACAAATGGTGAAAATATTCCCTTTCTTATCAGGGCATATTATTTTTTGAAGTTAAAAAAAATTATCATTCTCAACTAATAAGTGCCAGTGGATTCCAACAGATAGAAATTAAAGCATCAGAAAATATGCTGTATGATCTCCTGGGTGGCACGTCAGATTTTCAAAGGATTTAGAAGCATTCATTGCAAATTTAGCAGATTGGTAACAACCAAAATGCATTGCTTCTGACTGCCTCTCCTTGTTGGGAGGATTTCTTTGCAGAAATGTAGCACAGGCTTCCCCATATTGGTACTCATTTATAAGCCACAGTCCTGTTGCCAGTTTAA
>NW_007727073.1:468478-474496 GCF_000696425.1 Galeopterus variegatus | reverse complement strand
ACCAAAATGCATTGCTTCTGACTGCCTCTCCTTGTTGGGAGGATTTCTTTGCAGAAATGTAGCACAGGCTTCCCCATATTGGTACTCATTTATAAGCCACAGTCCTGTTGCCAGTTTAAGTTGGGAAATTTGCAATCATTTGGCTTAATAAAATAGAAGCCAAATTAACTTTCTTCTGTGTAACCCAGGTGTAATCCTTGGGAACTAAGTTGCTAGCCGCACTCAGAAAAACTCAGAAAATGCACATTCGTCAGGCAGGAAGCTTCTCTCTGGACTGTTCAGAGAATGCCACACCTTTCTAAATGGGCCTCTCTTTTTTATTACACAGCTCTGCCTGTGAATAACCAATAGCAATATTGAAATCGGCACACTCATGGGAGGCTGCAGAAGAGGACACGTGTCACCCAAAATACTAGACAGCATAAGACACCTATAAATTGGCATTGACAAAATGATTTGCCATAACAGTTTTTCCTTTCAGATGACCTGAAGCTTCTGTTAAAAGGTGAGACAGGCCATGAGCCCCTGCATGGCGTGGGAGGACGTGGACATCTGGACACGATGTTGGACAGATTTGGGGACCCACTCTAGAAGATAAAGAACTTGGGGATAAAACTGATGGATCTGACTAGAAATCAAAATGTAAACACAGGGTACAAAGTATTCTCAGCTGTACATTTCTGAAGTGTCATCTTTTTATCTTTATAAAAACCATAAGCATCAGACTTCCTCAGCACCCAAAATTATATTTCCTAGACTGTTACCACTAACCACAAAATTAAACCTGAACTCCTCAGAAGCACCTACAGGGTGAACACCTTAGTGTCCCTCCTCCCTGGGATGGGGCCCACGGCGGCCAGCGTGCCACATCTGTGGTCAGCTGTCTTGCAGATGAGTGAGCGGGAAACCAGCTGCAGTGGAAAAGCAATCGGTTCTGTTCTTTGAAGATAATTTATTTTTGTTGACAACATCTGTCCCATAGAAGGAGACTACTTCTCTTTTGAAATTTAAAAATAAAAATGTAGGGAGAGATTGTATAAAAGACATAAAGAATAAATATGACTTGTAACAATGAATATGCTAATAAAAATAAATAAATAATGTAAATGTATGTGATTGGGCTTCAATTGGCAAAAGGCATCATGACGTGGTTGCCATGAAACTGAGTGGAGACAAGGTGACTGCACATGAACAGCCTTCTGTGACCCTTGGCACCTCCCTGCAGGACTTTCAGGGATGTCTGTGGTACATCCATTAAACTATGCCATGTGGGCACACCTATTTCCAATAAATAAGATACAGTCTATGTCCTTTGAAATGATCATGTTGAGTCTGGGTCACTCCCGGGATAAGCAGGTCTTCTTTCTTTAGGAATCGCTTTTTAAGCACCTGCTGTGTGCCGCGCACTGGCTGTTCTAATTCTGTGACTCAGACACGGTTTAGGCAGCTGGGTGGGTGAGAGTGGCATTCACGAAAAACCACATCATGGTGGTAACAGTGACGTTTCAGGGAGCACTGAGAGGACTGTGGCCTGCCTGGTTAGGCAGACAAGTGAGGGGTGCCTTCGAAAGGCTTCCGAGAGTGGGTGTGATTCTACGGGAGACGCCGATCACTCAGTCAGAGCTCGATGGGTCCGCACACTATCGAGAATCTCCTGGGGCTCTCGATGGAGAGCTTCTGCAAGTCTGTTAAAAGGACAGAAGAAATCCTTGCAAGGCAACGTCCTCATTCATCATCGGCCATTGGTTCATTTTCTTCCATGCACGAACAGCGGAAGAAGCAAGGCTGTAACTCCCCCGTGTTCCCTTTGCGAGGAGGACAAGGGAGGACGGGCTGTGCTGTGCCCCGGCCCCGCAGCCCCGCAGCTCCGCAGCCCCGCAGCCCTGCAGACCTGCAGCCCCAGCATACTCAGGACAGCCGGGGAGGAGCCGTGCAGGCCCGCAGCCCTGGCTGCTCTGACAGCACCCCGTGCCCGGCCGCAGTACATCCCTGGCTGAGCCTGCGCCTGGCTCTACAGCCTGCTGCACTCTCTGGTGGGCAAGGACACTTCCCAGACACACGGACACGGCTACTCCCTCAGTCTGGACTGCCGTCTTCACATCAAGAACAGCAATACGTGGCCAAGCCCTCTGCAAACAGAGCATCTGGGACCTGGTTTGAGACCCCTGTGAGGAAAGACACCCTGATGAAAATGCCCCCAGAGGAAGAAACAAGCTTCCTGGGATGCACAGACGGACAGTCTGGACTGACACAGATTCAGCCTCTGATTCAGAGTGGAGGGGCATGAGCCGCTGCAGGAAGTGACCTGCCAAGACCACAGGGACTTGAGCACGTCATCCCCACACACATGTGGAGGGACAAGGGGAGTCTCCACAGTCTTTGCAGGCTCAGGGACGGTGTCCTGCTGTGGCCTGCACTTTCTCGTGCGTCCTAACATAAAAACGTGCGTCGAACTATTAAAAGACGACCATGGGCAGGCAGAAAGCACGAGGCAGGTGAGAAAACAGGAGGCACAGCCACGTGGGACAGCGACTCTCAAAGTCCTTCCCGTCCCTACTGTGTAACTTCTACATTACATATCTTATTCTTTTCAGGAGCCAAAACCAATGCTCAAGGATGTCACGTGGCACCCTAGGCACCTCAGGCACCCCAGCACACAAGTCCAAGGAGTCATCTCTTCTCCCTGTCGCTGGCGCCACCCAAAGTGCCTCTGGGCGAACCTGCAGGGGGGAGGACCGCGGCACCCAGCAGACCAGGGAGTGCAGGAGTCCAAGCCAAGTCTACACTGGCCCCTGAGCATGCTTGCAGTTCAAGATCCTAGTGGGGCCCTTCTGTTTTTCACCACACGTCTCCATACAAGAGACCCCGCATTGGAGAAGACCACCATGACAGACATGAGAGGTAAACGGGGGCAGGAAAGACAGCTCGGTTAGGAAAAAGCCCAGGAACAAAAGTGTGGAATTGATGCCACTTAACTGATGCACCAAAAGAAAAGGCACATAAGGTTCCACCTGTCTCTCCAACGTGACTTGGGCTCCTTTTCCCACCTGACTAGGACACCAAGGACTGCCAAGTGTGCAGGGGCGGGGAGTCCATTTTAAGGGACAGGGAACCCTCCACGCACCTGTCCCATCGTCCTCCAGGTGATCTCCTGAGAGACATGCACAAGGGGCCCTTCTCAAGTCTCAGGAGATAACGTGAGGGTGAAATACTATTGATTAGAGGAAAAACAATACAAAGCACCCTTTTTCGCATGATGAAAAGACACCGCTTTAACTTCCAACTGAAAGCTTCTAATAGGGATGAGTCTTTGGGATAAATGCCGTCAAATTTGATTCCCAGACAAACACAAGATTTGTAGAGTTAAATGTTTTTATATGGATATAAATCAACGTTTTTGAATGACTTCTTACCAATGAGCCTTGGAATTTCTGCAGAGAAATATTTTCCAAGCGTAGGATGTGGGTGCCCTGGGATATGTCAGGGCTGCTCAAAAAAATGCTGCTCTGCACCAGTGAGTTGGCTCAGCCTGGCTGTGCCCTGGGAGCTCTTCCCTGTCCGCTGGCTCCTGGCTCTCCTGTCGGGTGACTCCTCCCCTGCCACCGTCCTCCTTGGCTACAATTAAAGGGAACATTAAAAATACGGCCTCCTGGCCGCTGAGCAGCTTTCTCTGCCTGTTTCCTGTCTGAAGAACTTTGGAAAGTCCAGAGGTCTTTCCACATCTCAGACACACAGTATCTTTTAATCCCAGCAGAGGGCACTTTTGGCAATACAACCCCCTTAAAAACTCCAACGGCTTCTTTATTATATTGTCTCTTTCGGGACAGATGTGGTTACTCTCAACTCGGAGGCTGATGATGTAAAAAGATCTGCCCTCCCTATGTCCCATACCCAGTGGTGAAGCAGACAGAATAACTGAAGTAAATACTCCCTGTCACCATGCATGAATGTCTTAAATCCTGGTGGGCAGACTCGTATACTGCTGGGACCCAATACGCAGCCATTCCAGGCAGAAGCCGCTGGCGCACGGATTGCAAGCTCAAAAATACTCCTACTCCGGGGTCTATATGTTCAAATATGAGGAATCTACCCTAAACAGAGAACCTGAAGTAAACAGAAAGTTTCATGCACAAAGGTGATGATGATAGCATAAATTGTAACAGTGAAACACTAGAAATTCTCTGCTCAGCCCCAACGCCCTGGGAGGTCCTGACTCCACGGTCAGGCTCTGGTGCTGATCGTGCACGAGCTGCTCCTGGTCTGCTCCCCCAGATGCCTGGATGAGCAAGTCCTCGCAGCAAGCTGAGGAGTTCCTAGCTTGGAAGGCCTACCTGCTGAGTTCTTCTTGCTAGTTGGCTTCAGCCCAACATGCTCAACTTAGATATTTGAGCGACCCTCATCTTCTGCACATCCAGTTTCCAGGATGCTTCCACCGACAGTCTTAACCCAAGCAAGTTTCTTTGAGCAGGAACCAACCAGAACTACCTAAACACTCAGCAGAATGAGCAAAGTTATGATAACATGGGATGGAATTTTAACTGATGATTAAGTTGAGTTTTCTCGAACACAACAAAATATTAGTTACAACATTAAGTGAACAGCATCAAACAAAAATAACGTATGGTCTCAGCTACACATAAAATAGAACAAGAAAGAAACTGGAAGAAAACAAAACATTTTTGTTAGCAAAATCATCTATTTATTTCTTCTGTGTACCTCTCAGAATGTTCAAGGTTTAATGCAGTGAGTACACATTAATGCGATCATAGAAGAAGGTTATCCTTACTGGGCTTGGAGAACAGTTGCCTGAAATCCCAAGAGGAAAAGAAGAGATGGAGGTGGGGGGAGGGCCAGGAATGCAAAAACGCACCTCCCTTCTGAGCTACATACAGTGCACGAGATGTCAACAGGGAAGTGCAGGTTTTAACCAGAGTGAGGAAGTACAGAAGGTGTTTGGGGGAAAGGTCAATACCTCTTTGTGTTTTCCAAGTTATCTCCATTGGGCCTGTCTCACATATGTATAAAGAAATACTGTGTTATTCTTTTTAAACCCCCGGTTCACTGCGATGCTCACGCTGCGTGCTTCGCGTGGAGGCGTGAGGCTGCAGGCCTCCGCTGCAGTCCCCAGTGAGCCAGGGGACAGCCCCACGTCTTCCCTCTCCAGGCAGGGAGGGCGTATGCAGGCCTCCCTCTGAGGACATGTCTTCATTCAAGCAACAACCAGACCCTGAGCACTTGTGGGGACCAGACATGCACCGGGCACTGGGGACAGTCAGGGGGAGAAAGAGATGAGTGGCCCCGTGGAGTTATGCGTTAGGGGAAGGAGTGAAGATTAAGCAGAGTTTAATATGTGTGCAAGGCTGTGAAGCACAACCCACGGGCGATTTCCCTCTCTCAGACGGTGACGTGACTGTCCCTTCTGCTCAGGGCTGTGATGCAGACCCAATGAGGAAATGCCTGCAAAGCAGTTAGCACAAGACACAAGTGCCTCCACGAGGGCCCTGACACTGTCAGCCCCACAGCCGTCTTCCCTGCCTCTCATCTCTCCTGCTCTCGGGTCTCTGGGCACAGGCCACCACCTCACCAGAGCCCTGTGCACCCTCCAGGAGCCTGGTCCAGGTGAGGTATGAGCCCACAGTCACCCCCTCTTCTCCCCCAGCCCCAGAAACCCATCGTCAATGGAAAGAAAGACAAGATGCCTCCTGCACCCCAGGCCCCCCTCCCATCCCAGGAACCTGAGCTTCCCGGGTCCCTCTGGAAGCGTTGTCTGTCCCCACAGAAATCAAAGAGCCATGCACCCCTCCTCCCAGCAGCTCAGGGCATTTCAAGGCCAACTATTTGGTAGAGCTGGTTTTTTTTACCACCAGTGCTAGTGGGCATGTTTCTAACAACACCCCCAATTCAAACAAATATGTTAAACAGGAAATTACCCAGAGGGGAGAGTGGATTTTTTCCGTTTTTATCCCAGGATAGTAGGCATAGTAGGAGGAATTCAGAAAGTTGAATTTGCCCATCAAG
>NW_007727073.1:455466-468049 GCF_000696425.1 Galeopterus variegatus | reverse complement strand
ACCCCCAATTCAAACAAATATGTTAAACAGGAAATTACCCAGAGGGGAGAGTGGATTTTTTCTGTTTTTATCCCAGGATAGTAGGCATAGTAGGAGGAATTCAGAAAGTTGAATTTGCCCATCACTTAGTGAGCACCTACTGTGTGCCACTGCCGTACTGGGTACTGGGGAGGCGAAGACAACAACCACAGGGTCACCCCTTCTAGAGGCTGAAAGCATGGGATGGAATTAATGTATCAACTAAATTTCAGCGACAGGAATGCAGTTAGGAGCTCCACGGCTGGGCATCAACTCAGACACCATAGCCCACAACAGCAAGACCAGATTCCAAATGAGCTGCTGAATTTCTTTTGAATTAAACTTAAGTATGGAAAACACAGATTGCTTCAAAGAAGATTCAACTTTTTCAGACAGGCTGGAGCATAGCTTTCCAGAGCCAAGCATTTCCCGCCTTGTAGAAATGCTATCCCAAGCCCCTGATGGGTTTGCTGGGCCTTCCAAGAACGGCTGCGTCTCAGCATAAGAGGTGGGAAGCCTGGTCAGGCCTAGCACAAGGAGCTCATTAGCGCTGATACAGCACCTTGTGGGGCCCCCCGATCTGGAGGGAAAAGCAGGTTGGTAAGTGGCCACGCTGCATCTGGTCTCTGTAAATGTGTAACATCGTGGCCAGCACCAGAGGGGAGCACACTAAATACCTAGAGCTTTCTTAGACCCCCATCTGTAGATTTCTAGAGACAATTAGGGAAAATAAAAACAGGACAGCCAGTTAAGAAGAGCAAATTGGAGGGTATGGACAAACTTAATCATTCTAGTAAGATGTCTCTTTGAGAGTTCTCTTCTTCATTGGGCCCAAACCTGACTATTAATTAAGTTATTCCACTAAGAAGGAGAAAAGAAATCACCTGTAACTTTTTTTTTTAAGTACCACTTTGTAACCTTTAGTCCCTTCATTCCTACTTTGCGCTACAAGGGTATAAACCTGTAATTAACAACTTCGTTATTGCCTCTGAAACAGTAATTGCCATGTATAGCCTTGAGGCAGAAAGAATGAAAAATCGTTTCTCTCCCGGCTCTCCGTGCTCTGCACCCCACGTCCAACTAGGCCGCTGGTTGTTATTCGGATCTTGCCAAGATTTCACCTTTCACAGGGCCTTGTGTTAACAGGGCAGTTCCAGCACAGTGACCTCTTCCGAGGCAATCAATACATATGCTGTAATAATTCCCTTGCTTGCAGAGCAGCATGGAAAGAAAAGGAAAAGAGAAAAAAAATATACAGGCTGGGCTGAGATTAGATTATCAATTATCATGAAACTGTCTGCAACTTCAAAGGGCTTTGGAGCTGGAGAAAGCACAGTTTATCACGCCTGCAAGAGTCCTACAATTATCTCCTATGTCACCCAGATGCAGAGCAGTGTGGGGCGGCTCACTGTGGTCTGGGGGGAGAGCCAGCACGATGGGAAAATAGAAAAACAACATTTTCTTTGGAACATGAATCATTGGTTTTGGATCAGATATTGACAATAAGCAGGATCTTGGATATGTGAACCCCAAGCACCTCCATCCAGTACACCCAAGCGTCGATGCAGTGTGAGCATTTCATCAGTAAGGAGACGTATGGTGCTTGTCTTCCCTCCCTGAAACTCTAATCTTTAGGTAGGTCAACAGATGGTTAATAGTGCATCAAGGAGTGCTCCATTGATAGTCCGTAAAGCTGCAAGATGTTTGGGCTCAGCCATTCCCAGAAGGGCTCATGCCTGTGAACGCACAGGAACAGCAGCTAGGAAAACACACGTTTGGAAGCAAAACTTCAGCGACTGACATCACTTCCTGATTAGACTTCAGGGGACTTTTTTTTTTTTTTTTTTTTTTTTTTTTTTTTTTTTTTTTTTGCTTATTTTGGGATTTTTCCAGTGGGATTAATAAGACTTCAATTTGACCCATAGTATCTTAGAACTAACCAGAACAATGGAAAATTAATGTAATGTTTATTGATACAGAGAAAAGTCCTCTGGCTAAAAAGATACCAAGTAAAAAACAATTAAATTCTCCTACAGTCACAAGTCGAGTTAATGTGCAGCTCTCGGGTTATGTACCATGCACCAGAATAAAATTCCTCCCACAGCTCCACACTCAGCCTCCCTGGGCTCTCTCTAGGAAGCCTCTACTTCTCAAATCCACCTAGTCTTGAAAGCAAACTTCCAACAGGCCCTTCTGGGAGGGCCGGGAGCCACCGTGTTGAGTGCTATCGCATGGGAAGCACCACTGAAATCAGATCCTGCTCCACGTGGCCTCTTCTCCATGTCCTGCGAGGAGAGAACAACCAGTTTTCACTTGTAGTCTGGGAGGAGACTTTCACTTTCTCCATTTTCATTTTCTCTAACTTAAATTCCCAAGTATTTTTTTAATAGCACAGCCTAGGACAAAGTTGCCTATACATTTTTATTTTATCCCATATTTCCAACCTTAAAATTAAGTGTTATTATATCAATGTAGCTTGAGTAAATGAAATATATAAAGTTCATTTTCCTTTTCATTTTATTTTTGGGGTTCAGGGGAGGGTCTCTTCACTTATTATAAAAATAGCATATGATCACTGCAAAAAGCTGAGAAAGGATAAATCAGTATTCTTCTTAAGTCCAACCATAATCCAACATCCAGAAACAATGTTAATATTTTGTCATATTTTTCTTCTAATCTTTCTGCATATCTTCACATTTTGACATTGTATAATTCTTACCATTTTAATTCACCTTTTTTTCATAAAACTTTCTTAATGCATGTTTCTCCATGTCCTTGCAAACTTTTATAATTTTAAAGAGTATACAAGTTTTTTGTATAGAAAATAGTAGTTGTAACTACCACGCTGTTATGTAGCAAGAGTCACTATGATGAGCTAGCCACTTTACTGAGCACTTTATATTAGCTAATTTCATCTTCACAAGAATCCAGTGAGTTAAGTATTCTGATGCCCATTTTATAGATGAAAGAACTGAAGCAAAGAGGTTAAGTCTGTCATCCAAGATCTCACCATGAGTAATGGCAGAACCAAGACTCCTACCCAGGAGCTGTGACTCCAAAGCCAGCCTGCACCCTGCATCACCACCTGGCATCTGCTGCACCCTTCCACAGTCACTGAACATTGAAATGTGTCCAAATTTCACAGGGCAGATCTCATTTTAATGTATTCAATTTCTTTCAACCACCCCAAATGTATCCAGAGCTATTGAGATGTAGCAACGTTGGGTTTATTTTATTTCCTCCTGCAACAGTTAATGGCTACTGGGGGGATGGAAGCAGAGAGAAACAGAAGACAAGAACCTAGATGTTCTATAAAACAAAGAAAGAACCACCCCACCCCACCCCACCCCCAAAAAAGTCTTTGAATTAACAGAGGCTGATTGTGTGGCTTGGGAGTCAAGGAGAGATCACTTCAGCCTTCTGCAAGTTTTAAATTAACTGCTACCCTATCACAGGACAATGGGCCCATAAATTGACAAGATCATCTGTGACAAAGTGAAAAAGCCTGGAATTCATTCAGAGAGACAAGGGACCCAACTTAGACCTAATAGCTCCATCTCCTATGGGGGCTTTAAGATCTTCACTGTTAAGAAAGTTGGTAGAGATCATTCCAAATGATACTGTCTCACTTTAAAATATCTATAATTCCAACTTTCAGAAGGGCCAACCAACCCAGGGGGAAATAAGTAATAGACATTTTCTCTGGGAAACTAACCCAGTGACCTCTATGCCATGAGGCCATGATCAGCAGAATGTTCTTTGCGGATAGGTGTCCACATCATAAAAACCACGATTTAGTGGCTACTAATTGGCATCCTTATTAGCATTTAAAGAAAAAAAAATATTCAGATGAATGGATTTCCCTTTCCCTATGAAAAAAAAAAGGACCCCATTGCATGGGAGACTACGTTTTTGTTTTCTAAAATGACACCATGAGCATCCTTCTCCAGCCTGGCAGCTGTCTGACATCTTCATGATCCAAACCACTTAAACATTCTTCAAAAATTGAAACCCCGTTCTCTCTTTTTGCAGTAATGTTTTTTGCTACCTATTAATGAGTCAAATTGCTAGTCCAGACATGCTAGAGAAGGAATAAGTGCCAAGCTGGAAAATGTTTGGCTTTTGTGTGTGTGCCTCTTTGAGATAAACTGAAATGATATGTAATCTTGAATTATGTCATGATGCATAATGCGGTGATTTCCTGGAAAATGTGGAGCTAATCAGTTATTCATTTAGGAATTAACTAGAGCATCAATTGTCAGATTAAACTCCTTTAAAATTCTCAATGTCCTTTTCTTGGTGTTAACACTCTAAGGATACTGAGTCCTTTGTGTATATTTAAGCAGGAAAGGGGAGAAGGCTTTCTCATGTGCCAAACGGAAAAAGAAAACAAAAGTATCCTTTGCTTCAGTTGTTAGGCGAGCACTGGTGATTTGCCACAGTAGCTCAGACACTCAAAGAGCAGAAACAAACTCTGCCACATGTGTGTCCAACAGGCAGAACAGCAAACGTTCCAAACTTCCAAATAGAGGCTGATGTCACTGGGGGATTATATCCTCCAACTCTGTGCCTATTCTTCTCTGGAGTTCACCCACAAGTCCAGTAAATCGTCGCACCCACCTCTCCAACCCCCGTCTTTCTCCGAATTCTCAAACTCCAGCTGTAAAGACAATGTCTCGATGGGCTTCATTGGTTCGAAAGCAGCAAATCTTAGCCCAATGTTTTCTTACACTATATAATTTAGAAAAATTTTAAAATCACACTACTTAATTTTGGCAAAGATTTCATAGTTTTCCATCATTACCCAATATCTTTGTACAACAGGTGCTTTATGTCATTCAACATGCATCTGAGTCCTTTGAATGTTTGCTTTTCTACCTGTATTTGGGTTGATGCTGAAGCACCCTCCATCTGCCAAGCACTGAATTAAGGGCAGGGAAGCTGGGGCACCCTGACTTACAACCTGGACGGCAGGGGAAAGACAGACATATGCTCAAAAATTGTGGATAGAAATTCCAAATTAAAAAATGCTTAAAACAACTGGAAATGTTTCAGATATTTCTTTACTTTCACTCCCCTGCCCCCATACCTCACATACATATTTAGTTTGGTATTTTAAAATGTTCTTATACCTATTGTGTTTTGTGTAGATGCTTTCAAAGAAAGAATTTCTTCCAAGGTTTGTGAAGCTTTTAAGATAAACCTGTTTGTGTATCTCTCCGTTGGTAGGGTAGTGCCATCAAAGTTCCTTTTTATTCAAATCTCCTGAGGATAAATTTAAGTTCTGAAGCCACAGGGCAGAGGAGCGGTGACAGATGTGAGGTACCACAAGAAGCCAACATTAGAAACAGGAGTTTTCCCCAAGACTTTCTTATATAAATAATAATTCACACTTGCTGAGAGCAACACGGTTGAAACAGTTACTTATATGACACACAAGGGCAAAGAGGAATTAGAGCTTAGTTGGTAAATCATTCTAGAAACTTCTAACATGGAACAAGATATGTGCAAAGTTTATCAATCTGAGTATACAGTGAATATTCAACACATTTGCCAGGATGATATGTAATGTCAATGATGAAATGCTGGTTCTTCTTCTTTCAACTAAATCATCTGCCTAGCCAGTGTCATTGTCATCACTAGGGACACTGAGCATATTCAGAGAAGGTCTGCACCTGACAAAATCACAACTTTTTTGTTTGTGTATATTATTTTCCTGCTTGAAACTAATAATTAACCTCATTTTGATGTGCTAAGCACTCCTAATAATGAAAGTTACATAAGAAACCATTGGGTTGAGAACCAGAATGTCATAGACAGAAACCAATTTTCTAAATATTAATAGACATTAATGGCTTAATTATGTCATTGAAGACATATTTCATGTCTGCAAAAACTATCATACTGTATGTTTCATATGAGACATGATTCTGCAGTAATGAGGCTGACTGGTTAAACAAGGATGCTCTGACTTACAGAGGCAGATGAGTGCGAGCGTGAAAGCACTTGCCACGGACAGGTGGCTCCATGGGGTTTTTCCTGTTTCTCTTGCTTAATCAAAGCATTTCCAGGGTTCCTCTTCTGGAGTTGTCTTCAGAACCGGTTAGGAAGCACACTGGAAAGGAGGCCCCTTCTGTTAGGACCATACGTGTATTTTGACCAAAGTGGTTGTGCAGCTTGAAGACTTGCCCTGTTCAGCATACTTGATTCTGAAGAACTTTAGTTTCTCACGTAAAATCAGTTTCACCTCAGAGGCCCAGGTTCTCCACCACCAACATCTGAAAGAATGAGCTGCAGGTAGTGGAGGCAGGGAAAACTGTGAATTGTTCTATATTTTTGAGCTATTGCAGTTTCGTTTGACCAAATGCACAAATAGGCTCAGAAGTGACTTTTCTGAAGAAGTCCTTATTTGGACATATAAATTCTATGTTTGTTTAAAGATCCATCTTTTTTTTTAATGTTGAAAAAAGAATAAAATTTTATTCTTTGTAATTTTTTATTTTGACATTGACTTGTATGTATTTGTGTGGTACGAAGTGTTGTTCTGACACATGCACATACAGCACAGTGATTTTAATCCTGCCCTACATGACTTCAGAAGCCCGTATGTAGACACAAGCATGTCGTTCTAATTTAATTTCAAGATTTAAATTACTTTTGCTATAATACAACATTCCTATGGGTTTTATCATCAATAATGAAAATAATGCTGAATATTTAATACCACATATCCTAGATGCTGTACACACGTCACCTCACTCAATCCTCGCCACGATCCTGTGTGGTAGGAGACACCACTGCTCCCATTTCTCACAGGAGAAATCTGAGAACAGGGAGATGAACAATCTTGCCCAAGGTCCCACGGCTGGGCCACAGCAGAGCCAGACGCCCCTCCCCACACTCCAGGTGCAGGGCCCAGCTCCTGATTCTCAGCCACCATCCTCGTCCCCGCAGTCACCCTGCAGATACTTAGAGAGCTGAAGATGCACCAGCACTGTTCCAGGTGCTGAGAACACAGAAGCAAACAAACCCAAGTTCTCGCTGTCGTGGACTGACACTGCAGCAGTCAAGGGAAGCAATGACCATGTGCGCTGCGGGGAGATGTGGCGGGAGAGGGCAGAGGGCGTCACACACACGGGGACTTCACCAGAGGCCCCACCACTGCCCTGGCCCACTGGCTGTGAGCAGGACAGGTAGGACCTCAGATCCTCTCGGCTCCACAGCCCCCCAAAGCCAAGTGGTCCACTCGCCAAGGCCCCTGGAACCACTTGCTTCACGGTCACTGGAGACCCATGTAGGACAGGCTCCCAAGGCAGATACTGGGCTGCTCAGGAACAGGCGAGCAGGGCGATGGAATGCAATTTCTCCTTAGAGACGATGCTCCCTCCACCTGTTCAGGACAAATGGGACAAGCGTCACTGTGGCCACCTGCCCTCTCACCGCCCATGTAGCAGCCACAGCCTGCAGGGCGTCGGCTCTCCTGATCGCCTGACACGCTGGAGAAGACCACACCCAGCCTCCAACTAACAAGAAATAGTGGAGCAACCTGGGCTGAAGCCGCAGCCTTGAGCCAAGGTCAGCTCGACCCGGCTGAGATCAGCCAGCCCCAGTGGACCACAGACAGACCGCGAGGACTGAATGCCCCCGGGATTGCGTGCCTGGCTGTGACCGCATCACTGTCTCAGAAACTGCCTGACACACTCATTGAAACTCTGCCATTAGAGACTGTGTCCCCGCTGCACTGCGAGGGGTGGCAATAGGGTCAGAGCCAGAGAACCTGGCTTGGATGAGGTGTGGTCAGGTAGCATCGCTGAGCCTCCCTGACTTCACAGGCACAGTGAGGTTGAGAACACCCACCTCGCAGCGAGGCCAGCAGGAAGAAACAAGGTGGCATCTACACGGCATCCTCCACAGGGCTTAGCGTGCACTCAACACGTGGCCATCTGTGAACAAAACTCCTTCAGCGATTATCTAGCTTACAGCACGCTGGATTCCAGTCTATGTTATCAGGTAGCATACAGCGACTCTGATTCATTCAACAAACGATGATGAAACAGGAAGCGGGCACTTGGCACGGAAATAGTCCCTAGATCAGCACTCTGCTCATAGAAAGCCAGATGCCCAGCCTCAGGAGAAACCTCTGTGACTTCTTAAAATGAAACACTTCAATTCAGCTCTCATGTAATTCAGTCAAATCCCTTTACAACAAATCCTGCACAAAAACGCTCCATATAACAAAAAGATAATCTTCTCCCAGCAGAGGGCGCACTGATGGAGAGTGTCTCCTGGTGCGGCAAAATCACAGAGATTGGAAAAGAAGACTGAGGCCTTTGGAGTTTTCTGCTTTGTGTGTGTGTTCGTGTTTGTTTGTTAGTTTAAAAGATCTAAAGATAATCTTCTCCCAGCAGAGGGCGCACTGATGGAGAGTGTCTCCTGGTGCGGCAAAATTGCAGAGATTGGAAAAGAAGACTGAGGCCTTTGGAGTTTTCTGCTTTGTGTGTGTGTTCGTGTTTGTTTGTTAGTTTAAAAGATCCTAACCTGTATAAGGCTTGGAAAATCAACAGCCAAAAAAGACAAAAATAGAGATACCTATGGTAAAGGTGTCAGGTCTACTAACAATATCCAACAGCTTCATTTGATGTAACATTAAAAAATTTTAAACAAGGATGCAGCATGAGAGGTGTTGCCAGTCCTGGGACAGGTGCACTTGGGCCAAAGCTCCGTGCATCCTCCCGACCGAGCCCAAGAGCTGGGATCTCAGGATGGCTGCATCTGGTCCCCGTCGCACCGCCGAGAAGAAAAACAAGAGCGTGCTGGCTCAAAGAACTCTAAGCCATGAGTTAGGAAACCTGAGTTCCAGGCTCTTCTACCATAAGTCAGCGGCACGATCTTGGCCCGTCGCTTGTGAGTTGACAGTTGGTTACCCTATCTACAAGATGAAAATAATTATGTTAAGCATGACTATGTAAAGACGAAGCTGAAGCACCACGGTGACCACTGCCTGGAGGACGCAGGTGTAGCACGGACACACCACGATGCCTGGAAGCCTCCCCCGTGAGGCTGCTCTGTCCCCGCCGCTTCCTGTGGCCTCAGTTTTTGGAGCACGACTGTTAATTCTCACTCACTGCGCTGAGCTGAGCATACACTCAAGGGCTTCCTTGCCAGAGGCCACACATTTTAAACCAGAGGCTTTTGTTTTATATTTTGTTGTTGTTTTTAAAGTCTAAAAAGCCTTTAAGTTCCAAATAAATTAATACCCGAAGAAAGAATTTCAGGAATACGGCACGACATAAGTAATATTTTTGGTTCAGTTTAAGAAATCCTAATAATCCTTGTCTATACAATGATCTAAACACTCAGGAGATGATAATGAAGAGGATAATGTTTTCTACCCTCAGTGAGTTTGTGATTTAGTGGGAGGGTGGAGAAATAACACACAAATACGGGAGGCAGAGCAAGACAGAAGCCAGACAAGAAGAGGAAACAAAATGTTTGGGGAATTCAGAGGCTGATGACTCACATCCAGATGGACAAAGCAGGAAGTTTCAAGAGGGGCTGACATTTGAAATCAGGCCTGGGATGGATAAGACTTCCGTAGGTGAGGGGAGTGGAGGAAGGGGTGGCCGGGGGACAGGAACATGGTCCTCTTACCCAGACCACACGCAAGCCTCGCCAGCTCCACCCACCACCCCAGTGGCAGCTACAGCTAAAACGCGCCACTTATCACCATGATTTATACTGGAGAGTACTCATGGGCAATAGCAATTTGATGGGAAAATGCAGTTGGTGGAAATAAAAGGCAAAAAGCCTAAAAATTAAAGATGAATGAAAAGTTGCAGAAAGCAAGATTTTTAAAACACTCTCTTGATCAAAAGGCCCCCAAGCATTCATTTAGAAACAGATGGGCTTCCATATGACCGGTTTGTCAAAAACCTTCAAAGGAAGCCCCGATTTTGTTCAGATTTCTTAGTTATTTAATGTAAAAGAATAAATGCTCAGGAGTCCCATCATGGAAACTCATTACCTACAGTGAAATTCTCAGTTCTGCATTTTACATACACTAGACATATTCTCAACCACACGCAGTACATAAGAAGCTATTCGTTTTGCACCTATTAATGCTAAGTGTACACAATTTGCACATTTCAGGCAATTGTGCAAATATTTGGCATCATTGTGAGCAATCTTTAAAAGTGCTCCATTAATCTCCAGCTTCTAATTATGACGATCAAGGAGCAATACCATTGTTTGCAGCAGGAATTGCAGGGCTTTGTCGTAAAGGGTGTCTGGTTTAGAATCCAGCTTAAATTCAGAAGATACGCATCTGTATTTGGTAACAAAGCCAGCAAGAAAACTCACAGAGAGCACAGAAAACGATGAAGGGAGCTTGTATTTCTGGAATGGAAAATGTTCCAACATTTCTTTGCCGCAATTTATTGTATTTTATAAGATTTCTTGGTTCTCATTCATGCACCAAAAATACAACAGAGAATTTTATATTAATTGGAACATTAATAATGCATTTCTAAACTAAATGATGTCCTCAGGATTTTCAGAAATGCATGGCTGACGTACTCTATGTAACTAGGCATGCTGAGCCCTTCATCAGGTATTCATTTGAATGGATTTTTTCTCTAGAACTTCCATTGGCAGTCGGTAAATTGGGGGATAAAGTAAATGTATTTGTGTAAACTGGTTTGATTAGCACCTCTTGCCCTTCCAAACAAGGGAATAACATTCTGTGATTCTCTAACAGATGCATTTCAACAGCTTCTGTTCAACAGGCACAGGATCCCTTAAAGATTAGAGTTCTCTTAAAAGCCAAACATTAATTACATAATCCAGAACATTTCACAAATGGGAAGGAATCTTAAGTGTTTCCTCCAACTCAGATGCCATGAGTCACTGAAAATTTATTCAAAACAACAACAAAACATCAACAACATCCAATTCCAGGTCGTGTCTTGTCCCCTACACCTGCATGGAAATTTTCCAGGCAGTGAGGGGTGTCCCACCTTCGTCTCCACCTTTGCTTGTGTTGGATCATTTTCAGCCTCAAGCTTTCATGATTTCTTGGAGAATACTGACCATGGTTTAAGCCTCTCTGGAGGCTCCAATCCTGAGCCAGGTGTAAAGGGATGCTCAAGTCATGATTGTTGGTTAGCTGAGTGGCAACTAAGCCTAAGCACCCATCATCCTTCAGAGCAAACAGTGGCAGCAGAGCCTGCCACCTTACCCCCGTGGCAACTCTCTCATTCTTCCTCAGCATTAATGCCCTAATTTTTAGATGGGCATATACTTTTTAAAAGATCCTATTGCCTCACTATTTTAATTCAAACCAGTTTGGTACATTTTTCTTTCAACTTTCAGGATTGCATCACTGACTAAAATAAGACAAAAAGGAAGAGTGTGTATATAATGAAAAAAAATGTGAGGCAAAGAACATCTTTATGAAAATAAAGTGGAACACAATAAATAACACTGAAAATCCCACAACTTTCTCAGAGGAGAGGCTTGAGATTATCACAGTGGACACACATGGAAACAAAAAAGGACAGGCTCTCACAGGTACAGAGACAAAGATCCAATGTAAGGATAGTTGGTGCCCTGAAGTGTACTCTTCCAAGCCCCAAAATCTCAGACTGTTTTTCATTTCAAGGACACTTTCCTGCATTATAGCCACAACTTTCTCAGAGGAGAGGCTTGAGATTATCACAGTGGACACACATGGAAACAAAAAAAGACAGTAAAGCACAAGGACAGGCTCTCACAGGTACAGAGACAAAGATCCAATGTAAGGATAATTGGTGCCCTGAAGTGTACTCTTCCAAGCCCCAAAATCTCAGACTGTTTTTCATTTCAAGGACACTTTCCTGCATTATAATTTGACTATATCTTCTGTTCACTTTTTTTGGCAAGCTTGGGTCAGCACAATCCAGTTTCATGGATCTAAAGTCTTTGAAGCTCATTGTTAGTTCTAGGGTTTAGCTCATCAGGAACCCAACCCAAAGTGTGGGAGTTCACCTGTTCCAAAGCTGGACTCTGGTTTTTTTGCTCATTGGTAGATGCATCGCACAGCTTCTCAGCCTCTTAGCTGCCTCTTTGAGGGATGAGATGCCTCTGGGGGGAAGTAGTTCTAATCCCTATGCTCCCTTCCTTGGGTTTCTTTCTCCTACTAGATCTAGTGATACAATTCCTCTTTGCTTGTTCTTTCTGTGCTACCTTTATGCAAACCTAATTTTAAACAGATGTTTTAGCTATTAGTAAAAGGATTGGTTAGGATCGCCTGGAACTCCATGACCAGAAACAGAATTACACAAAGCCATAATTACAATAGATTTAACTATCTCTTCCCCAATAACTGAGAAGATAAATATTTTTTAACTAGGGGAGGTGTTTTCAACTTTAGAACAAGACAATTAACAAGTTTGACTTGTTCAACATCTGCAGAAAGCACTTTGTTTTTAGGTACACGTAGAACATTTACCAAAATTTAGCATGTGCTGGGCTGTAAAGCAATTCTCAACAAATCTGAAAATTGAAATCACCCAAAGTTTTTCTCTAA
>NW_007727073.1:420248-453875 GCF_000696425.1 Galeopterus variegatus | reverse complement strand
AAAGAATAGGTTCTTTGAGAAGACTCTGAGATTAATCTAGAGGAGACAAGAGCTCCAAACTATGAGCAGAAGCAGATGGGTCCCTAGAGACATCCTGACACTCCCTCAGTACAGGCCCAGGTGCTGCTGCTGTCAGCAGGCTCACCTGGTTGCCCTGGCAACAGCCAGCCAGCCAGCCACTCCCCCCACCCCTCCTCCTCTGGGCCCACAGCCAGGGAGGTGTGAGCCCGTGACAAAGGGCCCCGCTTCTCCAGCTGGTCCAGCACACCAAAGTTGGAGGCTCACAGGTGGTGAGTCCAGTTGGGTTCCAGGTTGTGCATGCAGGTTCCAGTCTGTCCTGTCCCTATTTCACATCCATCTGTCCTGCCTGACTGCCTGCCTGGCCAACTACAGGCTCTGGCACTGGATGCAGAACCAACAGTCTTGTTGACACCATTTTACCAGCTCTACAATTGCCTGACGCCAAATCCCTATGAAATAATCCCTTATTATATATCCCCCTGGGTGGTTCTCATTATCTGCTTGGATCCTGACATACATAAGGGACAAAAACTGGGAATGAACCAGATGCCGACAGGTAGGAGAATAGGTGAGGCCGTTGCTGTCTATCTGTCCTGGAATACTGTGTAACGTTGAAATGAACAGACCATAGCAAATCACAACAGCAAAGGCGAACCACAATGCTGAAAAAAAGAAGTCAGACCAAAAAGAATGCATACATCGTAAGCCCATCTACCTAAAAACACAAAAGTAAAACAGACTGTTAAGGAGACAGGTGGTCATTAAATGGATGCCCAAGTTTCGACAATTTGCTGAGCTGTGCTTTTATGATGTGCTCACGCTTCTGTATGCATATTATTCTTCAACTAAAAAAAAAGTATATGGGGCCAGCCTGCGCGGCGGTGCTCCCGCCGAGGGTTCAGATCCCACATACAGACCGGTTCCTGCTCACTGGCTGAGTGAGGTGCGGGCGCAGCACCGAGGGTTGCGATCCCATTGCCGGTCCCGGTCTGGTATGGGCGCGACACTGAGAGTTGCAATCCGTTGCCGGACACGAAAAAAGACAAAAAGGAAAAAAAAGAAAAAATAAATAAATAAATAAAATAAAAATTAAAATAAATTTTAAAAAAGTATAAATGGGGGAGAGAATCCCTGCTAGATGGTGAGCTCCATGTGGACAGGTGCTCTGTTTATACCCGGCTCCTTCTGTACACCTGCCACAGTGCACAGTCACAGTCATGAGGCGGGACAGGAAGGAGGAAGGAGGAAAGGAGGGACATTGCAGGAAGAAGACCTCTTTTGAACATCATTTAGAATGTTCCAGCCCATTGAGTGAAATTTTCTGGTTAACTCAGATTCACTGTACCTAAATTACCAATTCTGAGAGCCTTAGAAACAGTAAAATATACCTCACATCAAAAGTGCTCGGCGAGCACGGCAGAACTGTGCGGGCAGAGTCAGGCATGGGTCCTGGAGTCCCGCTGCGTGCACGGTGCTTACCTGCACCTGCACTGAGGAGAAGCGCGGGCCACAGGATCTACCCAGTCCAGCCTCCCGGGCCTGTTGCGCTTCCTCATCAAAGGGGTAGAGACGGCAGCTGCTCAAAGCTGTGCTGAGGACTGAATAGGAGAAGGACTGCAGAAGAACTTTGGAAATGCTATTCCAGTGTAAGGTGCTATTGGTAAACACAGAAGCCTTCTTCTCCCTGTTACTTTTAATGGCACGCCATACATATCAAAAATTGACAAAGAAAAGTACAAATTTCCAGGGCATTATGACACCCCAAGGACATCACAACATGGGGAACGTGTACTGCTTGCTTCACTGCCTGACCCAAAATGCTAACCCCACAGCTGAGGCCGTTTCATGCTCACCTGGATGCTCAGCCCAGCCTGATTCTTTAATCCACTGTTTCCCAGCAGAGAATGAAGAAGGAACGTCTCTTTGTGACTCAATTCCACAGATGGCTTCTGATCAAACATCTGCCTCACCCCAACTTCTCAGGGGCAGTTTCGATCTGGGCATCTGGCCCTTCAGAACGAAAACAAAGACAGGAAGATCCTTGAGCAGCTGGCAAAGATGGCTGATAATCAAACCATTTCAGTGCGTCTTATAACACAAAATAGTGCATCCAACTTCAAGACTTTATAACGTCATTTTGACCCATATTCACTTTATTTTAAACCTTTTTTAAAAAATAGAATAAGAATCCAATAGCAACACTATCCACAATGGCCAAAATGTGAAACAGCCCAAGTGTTTATCAGCTCATGACTGGATGAGTAAAATGTGGTGTATCCACACAACAGATTACTCAGCCAAAAAAAAAGCAGAATGAAGTTCTGATAAATGCTCCAAATGGATGAACCTTGACGGCATTATGCTCAGTGGAAGAAGTCAGCCACAGAAGACCACATATTGTATGATTCCATTTAAAGTGTCCAGAAGAGGCAAATCTATAGAGACAGAAAGTGGATTTGTGGTTTCCAGGGACTGGAGAGGATATCAGTGGAAGAAGTCAGCCACAGAAGACCACATATTGTATGATTCCATTTAAAGTGTCCAGAGAGGCAAATCTATAGAGACAGAAAGTGGATTTGTGGTTTCCAGGGACTGGAGAGGATGGGGGAAGTGACTGCTGATGGGTACAGGGTTTCTTTTTGGGGTGATGAGAATGTTCTAAAAGTGATTGTTGTGATCGATTACACAAATTTGTGATTATGCTAAAACCATGGAATTGTGCACTTTTGATGGGCAAACTGCAGGGTGTGGGAATTTCATCTCAATAAAGCTGTCATAAAAATATAAAGACTTCTGGCTCCTTTTCATTCCAGCCCTGTTGGTGTGAACGTTATCAATTGATCTAGAATTTAAGTGGCCTTTCTGGAATGCTGGACAAACAAATTTTTCTCATGCATTATACATCTGACATAAACCATGGTAACGCACGCCTGGGAGGAGGGTGGGTTATTCCATCACCCAGGGGTGAAAACTCTGCAAATTAACCACAGGACGGTTCACTGAAGCAAGTAATAGATTGGGCTGTGAAAACAAGAAATCTTTGTGGGAACGAGTGTGCTTATTCATATAGTCTGTTTGCTAATTATGGCTAGTATGAGCAGTATTTTAAGTGCTTTTACGAACCCTGAATGTCAGGGACTCACTCGGTGGCCTGGAGGACACGCACAGCCAAGACTGTGCAACCACCTGATGGGCAAGTCTGCAGTGCCAGCCACCTGACCGTGAACTCGGGTGACAGCAGTCTGCGCAAGGACACTGCGCGCTTCTGCGCTGCGTGCACACGTGTGCATGTCTGTGCATCTCGGGATGGGCGTCAGAACTTACTGAGTGCCTTTTCAATTTGCTTCATCTCAATGTGTCTTTTTAGCTCGAAAGAATCTAAATGGAGAGGAGAGGTCTGACTAACTCCCTGTCCCCGGGCCAGAGCGTGACTGCATGCGTTTGAGCTGGTAAACACAGTCTGCAGGGTTTGACGGGTTGTGGGTTTGTTTTTATGATCTCATCCTCAATGCCAAAAGTCTGTGCTGGTCTCGCAGGATCTTCGTGCAGGAATACATTCCTGGACAAGCTCTTCATGGGCTGTCCCGACAGCAGCCTCCGCTGTGACCCGGACACACCGGCAGACACTGGCGGGTGTGTCTTCAGGCCGGGCGAGAGCTCTCCATGCAGAGGAAACTCGGAGGCCTCCAGAAGCCCCATCTGGGGCAGCCCACACGCTGCCTGGGCTGCCCCAACCTCAGTGCTCTTTCTGTCCTTCTGCGGGATTCCCAGAGCTCTGACCCAGCCCTGCTGGAGCCCCAGACTTTTGAAAATCCCCAACCCACACCCTTTGCTTCCCATTAAGAAGAGAGACTCCTCCGATACTTCGTACTAACCGAGGTTATCAGTTACTTTAATAAAGCTGCCCAGTTTAGTGGGTTGTGTTTTTTTAATTAGGAGGTAAAGACTTCTTGAACTCTTTTTTGCAGTCCTAGTAATGCTACTAAGTTGCAAACCACCCAAAATCAACCATTTCAAGCATTTTAATAATTCACCTTATCTCGTTTGTATTTGGCTCGTGTAAAGAAGGATGGAACTAGTAAAGCGAGCTTTCTGAGTGTGTCACACCTGAGGGAAACGCCTTCCATCAAACGTCAGTCTGCTGTTCTCAGAGGAGTCGTGCTTGCCTCAGCTGTGCATTGGATCCACCCCCAGGACACAGCTTCCCCAGAGGGCGCAGATGCCGAGCAGGGGTCACAGCCACGGGCTCTCAGCTGCAGTCCCAGCTCTGCAGCTCGGGTGGTGCCATGTGGAGCCCAGCTGCAGGCGCAGGTGTGCAGGAGCCAGGCCTGGCTCCACGGGAGGAGAGCGGGAGGCAGGCGCGGGGCTGCGACATCAGCCTCCAGCCGGGGTTCCAGCTCGGCCACTGGGGGTGGGCACACGCTTGGCTGCTGGTCAAACCCATGAGCCTGAACTTCTTCATCTATAGTTAGCAATAATGACAATGCCAACCTTGCAGAGATGTGGAGAGGAATAAAAGGACAGCTTTATCAAGAGTCTGGCACGGAAGAAACACACACGAGTGGTTGCTCTTGGTTTTCCTCGGAAAGAACGACTCTGAGCCCGGTTCCCACCGCCGCCGCTGCTTCCCAGGCCGCCAACCCCGTGATGCACGGGGGGCCAGCGTCACCTACCCTGGTCATCCACAAACACTGCAGACTGTCTTCTCTCCAGTCTAACCCAACAATCGGCTGTGTCAACGTGCTTCTCGGAGATGGAGGCTCCAACCCACTCCAGAGGGAGGAGTCTTCCTCTCGGTCCTCTGCTGTCAGCACTTAGCAGTGCCTGCATGGAGAAGCCCTGCTTCTGCAGAAGGAAATCCGGGGGACAGACAGAGCCTGCTGCCATCCCTGGCTCTCGTCCTCTCACAGTCAGGAAGAAATGACTGTGGGTACCAAAGGGCAGCACTTTGAGAAAAGGCCTCCCCAACAGAAATGATCAACTCACAAAACATCTGCCCAGAAACCCACGAACATTCCTGCTGTTAAGGGGTGGGGTCACCGGGCCTTTGGGACTTTAGAACTGCAGCAGCAGCAGCAACAGCAGAACAGACCCCACTGGAACCGTCATGATCCACGATAGCCACCAGCCACCCCCTTCCACTCCAGGCTCGTCTTCTCAGCATGCAGGCTCCCTGGACACTCGCAGCCTCCCTGGCGAGCAAGGGCACCGGCCAGTGGAAGAGGAGACTCACAACAGTCTCTCCAGCTGACCGTCCGCTAAGTGCCTGGGTGCAGACAGCGAATGTCCACACTTCCCAGACACTTTTCTCTACTGACCACTTCTCCCCGGTACCCAAGTGACCCTGAGTTTTCACCTGAAGACATTAGCCTTGCAGAATACAGCATCACAGAAGTCCTCATTCATTTACCAGGTTGTTTAGGGTGGTTATCAAACCACCTTATTTCTGGTTTTTAAAACTCCATTCTAAAAAAGTTGGTTTATTTTAAGATTTTAAATGTGTCAATACAATCTCTCTCCCTTACTTTTCTGTACTCTGATATATCAGCAAGCATAGAAATAAAGTTACTACAAACAGCTGGTCTAAATTATTCTTCGAGTTTATCTTTGTAAACACCCTCTATGGGTTGCAGAATGCGCATATTTTCCAAGCTCCACATTTGGCTTCGTAGACATTGTTACGAGTACTGTATAGTATGGTTAAAAATGTTTCTCTTTCATTTCTGAGTCTTTAATTTTATGTTTGAGCTCTGCATAAAAATAGCTTGTAATTGCTTTTTGACAGTAATAAGCCTAAGATTGTGACTCAAAATTTTGAGATATTATGTTCTTTTGTAATTGTATTCTATGAAAACATAGTTCAATATGGAACTTTAAAAAAACAGCCCCAGCTTGAGCAATCCCACAGTCTCCTGACACCACAGAAGTTACAGTGAAAGTCGTGCACCAGGACGACTGGTGAGGACACACACTCATTTTAACAAAGCTCGCTTGTACCAAGAGAAAAGCCACCTATACATAAGCCACAAGGTGAAGGAGAAAAGTCAGAGCATTCAACTTCTCTCCTTCCACCTGCTTGCATTGAGTCTTGTGGCATCTTGCAGACCTAGACAACACTAGGAATTTCAATGCTAATTTCATCTAAAAAATTTCATCCCACCAGAGTTCACACATCCTACAGTGTTTAATATAAATAAGGTCAGAAATTGAGATGGATGCTGCTCTAAGCAGCAAAGAGACTACACGGAGATGGTGTGAGGTGTTGAAAATCAGTTGACATGTTTTTCAGGGAAACAGAAATCAGCTAGAATATTCTAGAAATATGAGAGATAACAATCTATTAATGATGTTTCATAAACATCAAATCTACATAGACTCTTCATTTATTCTTTGGTTATACAACAAATTTCTTCCATAAAACACAGGTGCACAAATATATCCCCTTCTCTACATTTCAGTTAACTGCACCGAGTGGGTCTGCCTGAGGGAGAGGGTCCAGGAGGCAGGAAGCCACCAGAATTTAGTAACTGTCACTCCATTTTTATTAACCTCACATAACTGCCATTTTTCTCAGTAGCAAGAAGTAATGTAGGATCGTTTTCAGATATGCAATCTTCTGAAAGTTGAGGGGGAAAAGATGGTATTGATAGCTAAAGTCCAGGAAAATAAAATATAAGAAAATGATGTTTTTCCCTGATGCCAGCCAGTGTTTCTACCGTGATGGGCCTGAGCCCTCACCAGGGAGGTGTCCTGAAGCCACGGGATACATGACCCACATTGTAGAACAGGACTCCACAGCTGTCGATGGTGTGCTTTCATCAGAAAATTATCGAAGCAGCCAGGTGAAGCTCAGGGTGAAGCGGTGGGTAGCCTTTCTAAGCTTCAAAAGACATGAAGTGAATTTTTTCATGTTTGAAATAGAAAACAAAAACACAACTCATTTCTAACAAATTACACATTTTAAAACACTTTGAATCTATCAAGCGAGATAAAGCTGGCAAAGAACTGAGCACACAGCGAGCACAGGGGAGGCATGTAACACTCATGATGAAATGAGGGTGGCGGTGACGGTGACAATCACAGGGATAGTGGAGACCCTGGGCACTGCAGAGCCCCATCATTGTGATGATGGTGACAATCACAGGGATGGCAGAGACCCTGGATGCTTCAGAGCCCCGTCATTGTGGTGATGGTGACAATCACAGGGATGACGGAGACCCTGAATGCTGCAGAGCCCCGTCATTGTGGTGACGGTGACAATCACAGGGATGACAGAGACCCTGGGCACTGCAGAGCCCCGTCATGGTGGTGACGGTGACAATCACAGGGGTGGTGGAGACCCTGGGTGCTGCAGAGCCCCATCATTGTGATGACGGTGACAATCACAGGGATGGCGGAGACCCTGGATACTGCAGAGTCCTGTCATTGTGGTGATGGTGACAATCACAGGGATGACGGAGACCCTGAATGCTGCAGAGCCCCGTCATTGTGGTGACGGTGACAATCACAGGGATAGTGGAGACCCTGGGCACTGCAGAGCCCCATCATTGTGATGATGGTGACAATCACAGGGATGGCAGAGACCCTGGATGCTGCAGAGCCCCGTCATGGTGGTGATGGTGACAATCACAGAGGGTGGTGGAGACCCTGGGTGCTGCAGAGCCCCGTCATTGTGATGACGGTGACAATCACAGGGATGGCGGAGACCCTGGATGCTGCAGAGCCCTGTCATTGTGGTGATGGTGACAATCACAGGGATGGCAGAGACCCTGGATGCTGCAGAGCCCCGTCATGGTGGTGATGGTGACAATCACAGGGATGACAAAGACCCTGTGTGCTGCAGAGCCCAGTCATTGTAGTGACGGTGACAATCACAGGGGTGGTGGAGACCCTGGGTGCTGCAGAGCCCAGTCATTGTGGTGATGGTGACAATCACAGGGGTGGTGGAGACCCTGGGCACTGCTGAGCTCCGTCATTGTGATGATGGTGACAATCACAAGGGTGGCGGAGACCCTGGAGGCTGCAGAGCCCGTCACTGCTGCCTGTGCTGCTCTGTTGAGAGGAATGCCCTACAATTAGACAGCTCAGCATTCCTCAGGTCATTATGCCAGTAGTGATGGAGTCTGAAATCCTGTTTACAATCTGGCTCCTTCTTGATTGATAAGTATTTACCTGGGTAAATATTTTTACCCATTTTACTAGATAATGCTAATTGCTGTAAAAAAGCAAATCCAACATTTTAGTAATTTAGCATATTCAGATTTTTCTTGCTTATATAACCATCCAAAGCAGATGCTTCCTGAGCAATATTTCCTTCTCTGTAATGGCCCCAATCTCCTGGAGGCCGGAATCCTTTGTGCAGGCCAGAGGATTGAGAATTCAAGCTGTCAGAAGCCTCACAACCCACCTTGGGGACCAGGCAGTGGCTGAACCTGGTGCGGGCAGGACAGCTGGACCTCCACCTCCTGCCATCTCTGCAGGTTCTGGGAAGAAACAGCCAGTGTCCAGTGGCCTATCAGCCGTCATGTTCATGCTGTCCATGTCCGTTTTATTTCTGGTATTATTATTCTGAAATAAACCTGATAGCATATGTCCTCAAGATTTTAATATTGACCAGTCACTGCTGTTCTGAGCTTTGAGTCAGATTCTCCCGATGAATGAATCACTACAGGGGCTGTTGGAGTCTTGGAATCTGCATTCAATGTCTTGTGCCAAAAAGTTCCTCGCAGACAAAGAATCATTGACTGGACTTGGCACACTCTTGGTGAGGTGGCGGCTCTGCACTTCAGACATTCCTCAGGTACCTTCTGGGTTCTAGGTTCCATTGGTGGGCGTGAGTCTCCACAACCACTGGTTGGCAGCAGTAAGATTGTGGGGCTAGTGGTCTTCAATGCTGCCATTTTGGGCGGCTCCATGCTTCTTTCTCTGTTTTTTTTTTTTTTTTTTTGGTCTCTTACTATCTGCAAAGCCAAAGCCCTCCGAGCTCTAGAATTAGGTGGAAGAGTCATCTCTTTAATTAGGCTCCTTCTGGAAGATGTGGGGCCTTACTAGAATGGCCTCTGTGTCATGCACGCACTGGCTGCAGGGCTCCGGCCCAGTCTGTGCTACAATGCCAAGTACAAAGTCACCTGCTCACTGTAGAGAGGTGTGCAAAAAAGAAAAGGAATGTGTCCCTTGTTTGTATGTGGCTTTCCCAGCTCTCTTGACTGGCCCATTTTCATAAATACAATTTTCTCTAAACTACCAAAAAGCTTCACCTCTTTAGGTATTCAGAGTGTGCATAGGAATTTTTTATTGACAGGAAAATGTTTTTTTCCTACTAAAATGAACAATTTTGAATCATAATAACTGTATCCCCTGAATGCCTTAGTCTGTCACAGCACGTGCCCCCCGAGGGCCACATCAGCCGCTCGCAGTGTCTGGGGAGGCAGCTGTTCTGGAACTTGCTCTGAGTAATGATGTTCGGCAGACACACAGATACTCAGAGTGCTTAGGCTAATTATGTAATAAGGGAATCACTCTTAAAATTTTATAAACGTTAATATAGACATTTAACTTCAATTTCTTTGAAAGTTGAGTAGGAAATGAGAATTCCGCTGGTACTAGTACCAAATGCTCACTTTTATACGGAGGCTTTAAAATGGAGGGGCTTGCAAATCTAATGCCGTGTTCTTGCTGCAAATTACTCTCCTTGGCATTGAAATATCACCGCAATTAAACCTGCAGTAAAGTATTACAAAAAAGTCCTTGACTGTTTCCAAACAAAATTGTGAGGCTCTTCAGAATGCCATCAGTTGAAGGGTGGGCAATCAATTCTATAATTCATTTTTATTATCTGCTCAACATTCCTCCAAAATATTTTGGTCTTTACTTCCTGCAGCATGGATTTTTAGTTTTCCAGTACTAAAAATGCCATGTCCTTGCCCAGCTCTTGTTTCACAGGATCTGTAAGGTGTGTGCGTCTTCCAGCATCTACACACCTGGCCAGGTGCACATCATTTCTTTCCAACTCTAGATAGTACCTGACTTCGGGTATTAGAAATATTTTCCCTGATGGTAAGACCATGGGTCAACTGATCTGGGTGTACCAGGTACAGAGTGATAGAGAGATGGGCTCAGTCGCTGGCTCATGAGATGTACACTGCAGCGATGAGGAAGGACATCACACAAATCTCAGCAGGTGTGGGAGCACCTGGAAGAACAGGAGTGGAGTGAGTAGGGACCTCGCCCCAGTTCTCTGGGAAACCAGCTGGTGGCCATACTGGAGACCTGGTTCTCTGTGAGCTCGGCCATCCTACTGGCTCATCTGCAAGTACTGAGTTCTGCCTACTTGGTTCCTATTAATGACTGTCCCCAAGATTCACGCAGGTGGCCAAACCAGGAACCTGGGCCGCATGCTCCAGTCGGCCTCTCTCTGGTCTCTATGTTGAATTAACACCTGAGACCACCCGCCCCGTCCCCACATTCTCCAGCCTGCCTCCTTGATCTGCTCTGACCGTCCCCAACTGGCACAACTGCAGGGTCCGACGCTGTTCTCCTTTGCCTCACACTCCTGCCCCTCCCATGTCTCGTCCAGTTCCGTAGGATATTCTAAAACACAACTGTTCATTTCCTTCCCCCAGCTTGAAACCTTTCATTGGCTCCCACTGTCCTCAAATGAAGTGCAAAACGACAGCGGGAGGGCCCTGGCCTCACCTCAGTGGGTGCATCTCTCGCCACAGGCCACCACAAACTCACGACTACTGCTGTATAAAATGACTCTAACCCAATGAGTTAGACCTTTCCTGCCTTGGGCTTTGGATATGCTTTTCTTCTGCTGAGAAAGCTCCTCTTGCTGCCTGTTTCTAACTCTGGCCTGGTTGCAAACCTCAAATCTCAGCTCAGATGAGGCCTTTCTGACCTGCACGGAGACGCAGTGCACCCCACGTTCCCCTGGCACCTGTGCTTATTCTAGTCTTTGCACTCATCACACCATTGTTAAAATGTGGGAAGATTGGGGCAGACTGTCAGAGAACAGGCTGCAGACCCGGACTGCTGGGCTCCAACTGCATTTACCAGCCTTTGCTGGTGGAGTGGCCTCAGACAGGACATGCAGCCTCGGTGTGCCAAGCTGCCCCCTGCTGGGTCCGGTCAGGCATCAGTCACCACCTGACACATCTACAGAACCCTAATATGTGTGGCATCAGGTCCAACATGCAGTCCCTGCTCTCCCACCACCAGGAAGGGAGGAGCTGCAGCCTGTTGCCCTCCCATTGGTGTCCCGGGATCAAGCTGATTATCCTGTTTGAGCATAGGCACAGATGCTCAAACCACACCAGCCAAATAAAAACTCTCCATTGCCCTAGAATCAGCTGCCTGCAAAGCCCAGGTCTGCAATCACATACACCAGAGTCTCTGTAGAGACACGGAACCTGGAGTGTCCAACACGGGGCATTGGCCCACTGGCTAAAGTTTCCTCAGAAATGGTGGGTTTGCAGGGAGTGGTTTGGGGCCAGGATTTTGTGGGTGGTGCATTCTTTTGTTTTTTTCTTTTCTCCTTTCTTTCTGTTTTTTGTCTTTGAGAGAGAGAGAGAGAAAGCAACAAAGACAGCTCCATGATTGCGCTGCTTTGTGGCCTGGTGTCATCTGCGGCTGACATATCTTCAGATCCCATATTCCCACAGTGCACCTGCAACTTCAGTCTAGGGCCCAGTAACGACTGGAAATTAAGAGGAAGAATTGCTCTTTTGTGTACTTCGGAAAACATAATATGACATGAATGAAACTGTGTGAGTCATGAAAGAAGGGAATTGAAAAGTTTCTGCTTTATGTGCTGCATTTTGGGTATGTGAGTTTTGTTTTTGTCTCAATTCTATGAGCACGTGGCAGGTGATGTACATGTGTGTGCATGTGTGGGTTGTGCACACATGTGTGTGTGCGCTAGTGTGTTGGTGGGTTTGTGGGTGTGCACATGAGTGTGTGCGTATGTGTGCAAGCGTGTGCTCGTGCGTGTGTGTGTGCATTCTCCTTTGGGGGGTGGGGAAGAAGGACGAGGGCCGCCTCTTGTGACATTAGCACACGCTGCCCTCCCATCAGCCTCTGACCCGCTCCCCCAGGCTCTCTCCCCAGGAGAGTGAGGTCACTGCGCCAGCCTGACGCTCAAGGCCTGGACGGTCGCTAGAGCGCGAGAACTCTTCTCCTGTGACTGCACTTGCAAATGCATGATGTGGGATGGGCGGAGAGACGCGTCGCCGCCCACGACTTTCAATAGCAAATTCAAATTCAAACCAGAAGCAGCGTGGCTTGAGAGGAAACGCACAGCATCCCCCCCGGGGGCCTTCACTGCGACCTCCACCTCATCCCCGACAGCTCAGCAAAGACCGACGTGCTCCAGCCTCCGGGAGCCATGCGGGGTGCGGGGACAGGACGGCAGGTGCAAGTGCGGGCGCTGTCCTCAGACACGCCCGTGCCCCTTTCTCCACTTCCCACGGGGGACAAAACCTCAGAGCATCTCTCCTAATCCTCGAGAGTCTACAGGTAAACCCTGGGCAGGTAAAGGAACGCGGGCAGTGTTTCTCAGGGCGAAGGAGCGGTGCAAGTGCGGGCGCTGTCCTCAGACACGCCCGTGCCCCTTTCTCCACTTCCCACGGGGGGACAAAACCTCAGAGCATCTCTCCTAATCCTCGAGAGTCTACAGGTAAACCCTGGACAGGTAAAGGAACGCGGGCGGTGTTTCTCAGGGCGAAGGAGCCACAAGCACATGCAGGTGCACATCATTTCCTTCCCACACCCCATGCGGGAACGACGACACAGAACGATGGACACAGCGGCTGGACGCTTCAGAGGGTACACCCGTGTGCAAAACGAAAAGTTGAGAACAGAGCCAGAAATCGGAGAAGCATAACGTGAGCCAGCGAAACTGGATGGAAACAGTCTGAAATACAAAACTCTTATGTTGGAGAAAACAGGATGAACAGGGTTAAGGAAGCTCTTTAAAGGGGGGTTCGGGGGCTTCGGGGGGCCGTCCCCTCTGAGACATCACGGCATGGCCTCTGCGCAGAAGAGAAGTGGCATCTTGTCCTACTCCAGTCTCTGTTTCAGTGACACCTGGATGTTATGCTCAATTTGGGGGGAAATCTGGGGAAGGAAAATTAAATTTAGCAGATTCATACTGATGTCAGTTTGGTTTTAAAAAGTTGTAAGAGAAACACGAATGGATTAGTAATAGCTAGGAGAGTTATATTATCATAATATCAGTGAATCTCTAGAGCAGAAACCCTAATCAAATAAAAAGGCTTGAGTGCAGTCACAACATTAACGATACGGATAAGATGAAATTTAACACCAAAGGTAGCACCAAGAATCAGAGAACTTTCCTAAGAGAAGCTGTTAGTCTGTTTAATAGTTTTCCAGGGAAAAAGAAAGAAGCCCCCATCACCTGTACAAGTTTTGAAACGAGGCTAAATAAACACTAAAAATATACTCTGGAAGCATCAGTACTTCAGCCTGGGACTGGACTCAATTACCCAGCAGTTACTTTCCTTCTTCAATGACTGTACTCCTTGCTGTTATTCTATGTCAACCCCTCTCCCTCCCACAGTTTCATGACACCCCACACTTAGGTACCAACTATTGCAAATTGTGCTTAATGACACAAAATAGTAGATCCAGGAGGGCAGCCTATTTAAAAGAAAGATCTGTTTTTCCATCTATTCATTTTTTTTAGTATCTGATGTGTCCTTTCAGTGTATTTCTATCAAGGATGACAATAAAATATTTGATGAGTACATTTGTAGTTGGTCTACAATGAGACATTCAGGTTATACAGAATTCAAAAACAACTCAATGCAAATTCTAATCTGTTCTTTTTAAATTTAACATTTCTCTTAATTCCTGCCACATGATTGAATCTCTTCTACAGACTATTGGGCTTTTATGATATTAAACTGAGTTTAAAAGACACTTTCCATACTAAAAAGTTATAGAAGTACATTTTGATAACATGTACAAATGCTCCCCAATCTTAATATCACTTAGTTGCATATTATAAAACTGAAAGTTTTTTTTTGTCTTTTTTCGTGACCGGTAAGGGGATCACAACCCTTGGTGTGGTGTCACCCACACCACGCTCAGCCAGTGAGCACGCTGACCATTCCTATATAGGATCCGAACCCATGGTGGGAGCGTCACTGCACTCCCAGCGCCACACTCTCCTGAGCGCGCCACGGGCTCGGCCCTAAAACTGAAATTTTATTGATGTTTTCTGATACAACATAACTCAGAAGAGGAAAATATATCTGGAATACACATAATATATGTGGTGCTTAAAAGTTTTTAAAAATCACTATTAACATTTTTATTGGGAATTTGGATCTCTTACAGAAAGATGGACTGAGGCAGTAATGGGAGGCTGTAGATGCTGCTGTTTTGTGACTTCTCCACTTAAGTGGCCTCAAACTGTCACTCCCACAGAAGTGATGGGCTTTCTGTACCCCATCTCCAATGTCCTCGGCTGTCTGCTGGACACTGTCATCTGAGTGTTCTGCCAAACTCAAAAACAGACGGGACAAAACCACTCTCCATCCACGAGTCTTGCTTCTCTCTTCCGCGTTAACCTTTCTTCCATCGTTCACACCTCCTGGACCCACCCCATCCTCTTCTTGCTCCGCCTGACTCCTCTTCAGCAAAGTTTTGTTCCATCCCTGTTTGCCAAAACTCAAGCTGGACCTGGGTGTTTTCAACCTGGATTATCAGGCATGGGTATGATTTCTAAAGAGATTCTGTATTCATTTCACCTGCTTGTTTAGAACTTTGAATGTTTCTCTGTAATCTTTGCTAAAGAAGGCCTTTCTCAGCATGGCACCAAAACCAGAAACATGTACATTAAAGGTAAAATAGTCTGCATTACAACAAAAAATAAACAAACAAACAAAAGGTTAAAGCGAAGTTAAAAGATAATAATACTGCGAGGAAAATTTTTACAACATGTATTACCAAAAAAAGCTATTTAAATTAATAAAAAATATGAACAGAAAACTATGCCATTGGGCCGGCCCGGTGGCACACTGCTACAGTGCGCCACTTGGGAGTGCGGCGGCGCTCCCGCCGAGGGTTCGGATCCCACATACAGACCGGCCGCTCACTGGCTGAGCGAGGTGCGGGCGCAACACCAAGGGTTGCAATCCGTTGCCAGTCACGAAAAAAGACAAAAAGGAAAAAAAAAGAAAAGAAAAAGAAAACTATGCCATTGAATTTGGTTTAGGGCCTGATAAAAATTTACACGTACTAAAATAAAGAGGTTTTTGGTAAAAATAATTAATTAATTAATTTAAAAAACAGAATAGTATTACATGATAGGACCTTATTTATTTTAAAGTATGAGTGTTATATGCACAGAAAAAAAAAGCAGCAAACAGAAATACATCAAAATGTTAGCGGTGACTATCTCTAAATTTTAGAAATGGAGTTTTTTAAATCTTTTTATTTTTTTTCTTTATACTTATCTGTGTGTTTTTAGTTTTGCAAATAAAAAAAATCTAAATCTTTAGACTCACACTAAAGACCCTCAAAACCCTAGACACAGCGCTACCTTTCCAGACTTCTCACCCACCGTTCTGCTGCGTGAACCTCACACCCCAACCTCCATCCCTCTAGCCGAGCCTCTTCCCTCTTGGAAACTCCTGCCAGCCATGCCATGTCCTGGACACATCCAAGAACTCATGTAAGGCTATAAGGTACATCAAAAACAGCCACTGCCAGCCATGCCAAGTTCGTGGACACATCCAAGAACTCATGAAAGGCTATAAGGTACATCAAAAACAGCCACTGGCAGCCATGCCAAGTTCGTGGACACATCCAAGAACTCATGAAAGGCTATAAGGTACATCAAAAACAGCCACTCCGCTCTTCCTCCTTGAAAAACTCATCCAAACATGGTTGTAAATCCCTGCACGCTACAAGATATAGAAGAGGACCCAGGGTGGTGGCTCCGGGTGCAACGACCAGGAGATTGGTGAGAGGATGGCGTGAGTCTGCTCCACGCAGCTGGTCGCTCTGCCTGCTGCCCAGGGTCCCCACCCACGCTTCCTTTCATTCCCCCTGCCCCCACCCCTGCAGTGCACCATGCACATCATAGGTGATTGATAAATTCATTGAGTGACTACTAATCTGGTTAGCTACTCCCACACGTGTAAAAAGCAAGATCTGAACTGAAAATATACAGCATGTTCTGGAGAAGAGCACTGCTAGCAACCACCCCAGACTGCAGGACCAGACCCCTCGACCTGGCCCTGGACCAGCCATAGGAGAGAGGAGGGAGTCGATGAGACTCGGCGTGGACCTTGATGACCAGAACAAATCTGTGGTAATACCTGGGGGGACAGAATGTGGCTGGGGCCAGGTATGGGGTAGTGGCTTGCAACTGGAGAGGGCAGGAGCCATGGGACAGCAGAGAGAGAGCTCCCACCTGGGCCTTTCTCTTCCTCCTGGTGTTGGCCTGGGCAGTCAGCACCCTCAGGGCAATACCACGCTGTGATGGGCAGCACTGGACAGGCAGGCGCCCTCGAGAACCACCCCCCTCCCACCACTTGCCACATGCACCCAGCAACCCCATCAGAAAGTGAGGGTCCCTGTAAGGCCAGGACTGGGCAGAGGTCCCTGGAAGTCCTGGGCACAGGCAGCAGTGGGGGCAGACAGTGACCCTGGACTCTGCACTGGGCCCCCTCACCCCAAATACTCCTGGAGGAGGCTTATCCTTTTCCACTTCCCCAATTACTATTCCCAGCAGTTTCTGATCCCAAGAGGACAGAAGATGAGTCCGCAGGAGAAAATTCCAAGATATCTGAGACACCCCAGGTCCGTGAAGAAAAGACAATAAATAAAAACAACAAAAACCTATGTGAGGAGGAGTAGGGATATTGGAACAGGCTAATAAGAATCTAAAATAAGCATAATAGTTACCTTCAAAGGACTGGGGGGCAGATATTAGAAAGAGGGGAGAGAAACAAGTAGATATAAAGATAAAATAAGTGGAAATGTGGTGCAAATCATATTATTGTTGAACTAAAGAACTCAGTGAATGAAAGAGCGAGTGGACACATCAAAAGAATGAAATTAGTGAGGAAGGATTGGGTCAAAGCACTCTTCTAGAAGCTATCAGAAAAAGGTTTTTTTTTTAAGTATAAAAAATGAGGATAAAAATATGCATGGGGAAAAAGGAAATGTCACTAAGAATCTAAGAAACAGAAAGGGAAAGAGGTTGAGGAGATAATGGGCCAGATATCCCAGAGTTGAAGACAACAGTTCCCAAGTTGAAAGGATGTGCGACGTGCACACAGGAGAGGCGAGAGGACACCCACACTCACACACGCAGTCGTGAAATAGCGAACATGCAAAGCTGGGGGTCATGTGCAGGGACACCGCAGGGCGAAAGAGAGACTCAAGCTGCAGTCCCGCTCTGCCCTGTGGGCCAGGACCCTCCTACATCGTGATCCTTGCACTGGCAGGTGTGGTGTTGGGATCAGGGAGACCACGTGTCAGAAGAGGTTCTGAATTTTACAAATAAAGGTGAGAAATGAATGCAATGTAAAATGTTTACTAAATCAGAATCATTTCAGAAAAAATGTTTACTGACAGTATGTTCAACCTGTATTTCAGCAGCGGTCTAAAGCATGTGTATCAAACAGGGAAAGAAATCTTACTTTAACATTACCTTTGAAATTAAAGTTTCCAGAGCCTTACAAAGAAATGTATGTCAAATTAATTTCTGGGACTCAATGAAGCTTAAAATGAATTCATAATGAGGTGCATTTAAGAGGTGTATGTAGGGGTTTGGAGGGGCTGATCAGAGAGGTCCCCTTCCTGCCATTAACTCTAATTTCATGATTATGACACATTTTATCCTAACACAAAGCATAATCTAAGAAATGGTATGCTTTCACAATTACTGTACATGCAGCATGTGTGACCAAATGGAAGTTGAATATTGCTACGTTATTATCATCGTTGTTATTATTAGCGCATTGAGTATCAACAATGTGTCCTACACGAGATGTCATGAAGAGAGAGTTCCTGTGTTGGAGATTTATATTTTCGTTTAGAGATACTTATAATTCCAATATAACACACGTAACCTGAGAAAATGATTGTCTCAAAAGTGCAAGATTTCCTGAAAATACGTGCTTATGGCTTCTGATGACATCTGCCTGCTTCCACTGCGTGCCAATGAAGAGTGATACTTAACAGGTTATGCTTTCATATAAAATATTTTCCATTCTTCATATGCAAATATTAAAAACTTTAACAGCATATCTTAAATAAATTCATTTTCTTCAATAAAAAAATAATGTGTAGTGCTGTACAGATTCTGAAAAATGTGAGCAGTTTCTTAATCCGCTTACCATGCATTGGATACCTTGATTTCATGGTTATTACATTTGGACTGAAAAGCTAAAAATAGAACATATTGTTTAATTTCATTCAAATCACAGATTCCTAATGAGATAAACAAAATTTATATTCTTGTGTGCTCTATCTTCCTAAGTAACACACATTCAACAAGAATCAGACAAATAATAGCATTTCTGACCTAAGCATGGTCTGATCGATTTATTCCATCGCCATTTTGAGAAAAAGCCAAATGAAGACAATTCTAAACACTCGAGGACAGAGATAGCAGGGATCATTTGGATCTAGGTTTCTCTGTAAAACAAACCGTCCTTAACCTGAATTATACCCTCAGGTTGTAAAATTGGATGCCCTCCAGAAATAAGCTCACGAAACGAGTTTTTGTTGCATGGCTATTTTAGAGGTGTAGATTAAAAAACACACATCCAACAAGAAACACACGATATCCTCTTTGTGAGAAAACAAGATGCTTTTCCCTCCAGCACCAGAACTACACTGTCACTGAGCAATTGGTATTTTGTTAATCATAGAGATGATGTGATATTATTTATGTGGGTGTCAGAAGTATAGATTCAATGTAATCATATAAATAATAAAATAATTCGGTAATGACCTAGTCACATAGATAACCCACAACATAGCCGTGAATCTTGAAAGTGGCTGTATGTCGTTTGTGTTGTCTCCTAGGAAGCTCACAGCCACACTTGTCCTGAGTGCCCAGGGACTGCACAGCCCACCCTGAGAACACAGTCCTTCCTTCTGTCTCCTCCTGCTCTGCCTTCCCTTCCCCGTATTGACATTTTCTTTTCTTTTCTTTTTTTATGTTTTGTTCTTTTATCTGCAATCTCAAATGCTTTTTTGAACAAGGCATGATATAAATGTATACACAATGAGCTAAATAAACTTGTAAATGCTCATGACTTCTGCTCACCACTTACATGTAAAACCTGCTGAATCGCTAAACTTTTTGATGAACTAGACGAGCCAGATCTTTGTTTCCATTCCTCAAAATACACAAAATCTGAATATTTAGTTACATGTCTGTTAAACATAATATCAACTTACTTCATTAATCGCTCAATTAATGAACTTTCAATGCTTTTGAGAAAAAACGTGTCCATTGGTTAGATATCCTCAAGTCTGAGAATTCCTAAGCGTGCACAGCACTGCCAAGAATCGTGACAATTACCACTTAAAAGAGCTACTCAATTTTGGAAAATGATAGTTCCCATTACATATTTGCAAATTCAAACATCATTATTTCAAGGAACCAGCACATGAGACTAGAACACAAGCCACAGCTCAGTGAAATGTAACACCGACAAAACCGGCAAATCAGGACGCAGTGTGTGGCCACAGAGGTGTGCCACTCACCTCCTGTGGGGAGCCAGGTGTGAGAAGGTGTGAGGCCAGTTGTTGACACCCTGGGGGCACACCCCGGCCCATCGTCTCCGGCTGCCTGCAGCCTGTGGTGGGCAGGTGGGCTTAGAACCGGGCATTTGTCCAGTCAGGACTCCCGGACCAGGTTCCCTGTTCTGGGGCTCCCCCTTCCCTCCCTCCTCCAGCCTCTCCTGCACACCAGGACACTCGTCACAGCCCAGAACATTCCCTGCCACTCCCCACTTAAGCTTCTGGTGTTTAATTCCATTATGTGTCTTCTTCCCAGATGACCCAACTGACACAGATGGAGAAAAAAATCCATCTTCATTTTTACCCACCTCCAACTGAGATTTTGAATGGCCTTGGACTAGGAAAGTGGGCGGCATGATGCAGCGGTACCAGCAGTGCCGGCCACTGCGTTGGAGCAGAAATCACAGCTCTCTCCCGCCACTTGTTGGGGAAAACTCAAGAAGCTGTTGACGCTCATCACCACACATTTCGGCAGCCACAAGACCGCCACCCAATCATGTTATGTAACGCATTCATTAAAAGCACACCTGTCGCTAGAGCAGCATTAATTTTAGTATTGTATTTCAGCGTAATCTGTTTCCTATGTAATCCTACGTATTTTATTTTATGCATTTTAATACATTTTTCTGAGAGAGTCCATCAGCCTCCCCACTCCCAAAGACTTGCCCCCTAGGAGCGAAGTCAAGAGCCTGCCCTCCAGCCCACAAAGGTCACAGTCAGCGCCACGGAGGACAGCAGAGCGGTGAAGACGGTTCCGGCCTAAAGGGCAGAACTGCTTAAAGTAGACTCCACAGGAGAATAATGGCAAGAAGTCAAGAGAGGCTGATTTTCCTTATTTTTCTAGAGTGGGGCCCAACTACTGGGACAAAACTGAGTTCAAGGTGGGCCGAGCTCATTGTCCTCCGACTGGGAGAAGTGCGAGCCCCCATCCTGCTGACATCTTGAGTCCCCAGCAGGTGCAGCATGGAGGTGCCAGCCCCTGCAGAGTCCCCTGAGCACCAGACAGTGGCAGCCAGGGCCAGGGTCTGCTCCTTGTCAACCTGTCACATCTACCACAGGGCTTCATTTTTATCTTGAGTCCCCAGCAGGTGCAGCATGGAGGTGCCAGCCCCTGCAGAGTCCCCTGAGCACCGGACAGTGGCAGCCAGGGCCAGGGTCTGCTCCTTGTCAACCTGTCACATCTACCACAGGGCTTCATTTTTCAGTTCATGGAAAGCCTCACACTTTCCTTCTGGTTCCCCAGAGCTCCCAGCAGGAGGAAACCGTACTCCAGAGAAAAGCACAACACTCCACGTTTTCTCCCTGGCTTTCCTGTCCTAGTGGCTGACGCAGGCCCCAGTGTAAACCCTCGTATTTGGCCAGCGATGCTCATGGTATCCTGTCCCCTGCCAGTGCCACCCAGCCTGGCACACGCCCTCAGTGGAGGGTGCCAGCCTCAAAAGCCATTCCAAACAAGACCCCAGCGTTTTCCAGGTTCCCACAGATGTGCCAAACAGTCAACCGCACTAGCCGCCTGGAGTCGGGGCCGTGATCCTCTCTGCCTGGGGTCAGCGCAGCGGTGCCAGGGCCCCACGTGCCCGAGCGGTTCTCTGCGCTCAGTGCAGAGCTCCAGGTAACCACCTGCATCTGTTTTGTTATCCCGCTTGCTCCTGACAGCTGCATCTTGGAATTGTTCCTTGAGCGTTTGGCACCACACAGCAGTGAGCAGGCTGTTGCAAATACAGACAGCCACGCATTTCGAAAATCAGCATTTGTCCTCAATCCTCAGAAATTTCCAGACTAATATCTGTAGGATGTTAGTTAAATCTGTGGAATAGCTGCAGAAACTCAGCACATCCTGCTTGAGAGCACAAGTACAAGGCCACTGCATGTAGAATCGGTTTGTCCCAGTCTCCACGTCCACTGCTAGAATATTGGGTTTGTTTCATAGGGTCATTATGAATTACACACCTATTTGATTCTTTCTATGAAAACAAGAGGCAGGCTTGGTAGGAAGAGGCTAGTTTTTACATGAGGCTTGTGAAAGCAGTGTCCTCACACCATAGCATTTGACCTTAATATTCCTATACATGTCCGAGCTAAAAGGTGCACGTTGCGGATGAAACTGCTCTATCCTCAAGGCAAGAAATAAAGAGTGCACGAAAGATTTGAACGCCCTTCCATCACTCTCAAGGTGACCTCAGAATTCTGTTACTCCAGCTCTGGAGCCAGGTCAGAGCTGTGCTCTTCATGACTGCACAATCTCTGAGCTTGGATTTTGCAGCTCAGCATGGCACCTGAACCTTCTAATCACGTGGTCTCTGTGACCCCGCATGACGCGGGTCTGCAGGCCGCAGGGACCAGCTGGGAAGGAGTGGCAGAGCTGAGCTGGTGGTTGCCTCAGGAGTCTGCAGGGCTCTCACCTCCCGGCCTCGCATGCCTGGTGGCTTGTAAGGGCGCAAGGAGGACTTCGCTGCTGGCCTGCGACTGCCAGCTCTGGAGGTGTCCCAGGGTGAATGCAAACCCCTCCATGTCCTCATCTGCAAGTGGGGTGACTTCCTGGCATCACAGGGTGTCTGATTTTTCAGGGAGGGGGTACACATGGGGTGTGAAGAGAAGCCCAGTCCCTGCAAAGTGCAGCTCTGTCAGCGGTCAGACGTGGAGCTGCCAGGGCCCCTGGTAGGAATGTATGCATTCCCTGCCCAGCATGCGCTCTTCTGTCTCCCCTGTGTCTGAGAAACACAAACCAGACTGCACACACTTACCCAGATTATGGACTGGCACATCGATGGGAAGAACCAGGAATTCCTGCAAAGCCAGATGGGGGGTTCAGCTGTCCCTCTGTCCCAAGCCGGCAGTGTCCATGATACTTCCCAGCTCCTCTACACCAGCATGACGCCCCCGCCCTATGCCCCCAACCCACTGGCAGTTTGCCCCCCTGGTGGTGGCCACAAATCTCCCTCAAGCTTCCGACGTGGCAGTGGTGATGACGACTGAACCAAAGGGAAGATCACAGCAACGCTGATCATCATGACACCATTACCTGATGTATTGAGCATCTGTGGGCCAAACACTTTGTAAAAATTATGAACGTTATAAACACGGCAAAACAGAAATTCCTGTCTTCATTTTACTGATGAGGGAATGGAGGCTGGAAGAGGTGCGGCAGCTGACCCCAAACCAAAGGTGTAGTAGGTGAGTGGGAAAAACAACATTTGAACTCGGGTCCACATGAACCCAGAACTCTTGGTGTCTTCCTTCTGCCGTGCGCTGGGCAAGCTCAGCCCTGTGGGAGACAGATCAGGGCTGTGCAATCACGAGTGGAGCTGGTAGGGGGTGGACCACACTGCCTAGAGCAGGGCATTATTCCAGGTAGATGGATAGATATATGATAGACAGATGATAGGTAAATAATAGGTATTAGATAAATGATAGATACGATAGAGCGATAAAGACAGATGCAAGATAGATACACACATACATAGACGGAAGATAGATAATAGTAATTAATAGGTAGATAATAAATAGATAAATAGATATGGATAGATGATAGATACATAGATGATACATACATAGACAGTAGTAGGTGATGCATAAATAGATGATAGATAATAGATGATAAATAGTAATAGATAGATATAGATGGGTGATTGATAGATTCTAGATAATGAATAGCTGATAAGTAGTAATAAATAGCTGATAGACATAGATACATAGATGATACATACATAGACAGTAGTAGGTGATGCATAAATAGATGATAGATAAATAGTAATAGATAGATATAGATGGGTGATTGATAGATTCTAGATAATCAATAGCTGATAAGTAGTAATAAATAGCTGATAGACGGTAATAAATAAGATAGTAATAGATAATAGATAGAGGATAGATATAGAAACAGTAATGGATGATAGATACAGACAGTGATAGATAAATGATTGCTGGGTAGATGATAGAGACTGATAGATGATAGAGTGAGAGATGACAAATGATGGACAGACACAGAGAAATGGCAGCTGGAGGAATGGATGACAGACAGACGGTGGACAGTGACGGAGGGATGACAGACATCACACTGACTTTTATTAACCTCAGTTTATTGTCATCTTGAGCACTTGGACGCGCATCACTTTCCAGCTCTAGATAGGGCTGAGCCTTCTCTGCAGAGTAGGTCGCTGTGATGCTGCCATCAGAACAAACCACAGTCACAGTGCATTTCCTATGAGTCTCATTTTGGGGTTTTTTTTAAAGTGCAGGAAGAATTTAAAGACATTTTCAAAGCAATAAAAAAGCAGAGTCCATCCCTATTTTTATGATTTCTCAAATCTTTTGCAGTTGCCTTGCCAAACCTGATACAACAGTATTAATTTTTAGCAATTTGCTTTTTTTAATCTTTCTTAAGCTTTCAACTACGTTTTCATGCAGACAAAAATTTCCAATTCCCTTACTCATATTTCATCAATACAGATGCCATCGAATTCAAATATGGAATTTCAGAGCCATGCAAGATTGGGAGAAACTACACGTGGCCTCTGGGAGTCACAGTGCACTGCACGAGGGCTGGAGAGGGAGCCCTGACCCCCAAATCAGCTGTTGGAGGCTGCCTAATACGGTGTCCATGTAAGCCCAAAATGGCCCATAACTGCCTATAGTAGTTGCCTTAATGTGGGGCCCAAAGCATCCTCCTGACTACTGGCCTTCCTCCAGTGCCCAGGTGACTGTCATTGACATGTGACTCTTCACAGTCCATCATCAGCCAGTCCCCAGCCCACTGCAAATTGAAACCAGCAGAATGTTGTTGGTCAGAGGCCTGGTGCCACATGCTGACAGAAGCACACGTGCTGGTCACCTCAGCAGCAGCCCCCGGCTTGAGCAGAGAGACATGGGTCACCTGCTGCGGCCAGCACATACCCACGTGACACCAGTCACCCCGTAAACACCCAGTTCTCCTTCAAAAGACAGGGCAATTTAAAATGCATCTTAGGAAACTTTGCATCAGTAATTACAACACAATATTTCTTTAAAGATTAAAAAAAAAAATTAAAGATTTGCCCTCAAGGAAATAGGCTTTAACTCTATGGAAATGCAACCTCACCGGAGCACACGATCCTCAGCAGTTTTGGTGCCAGAGCAAGTGCTGTGATCTTCCTTGGTTTGCCCTAGAAACAGGCAGAACGTGTGTCAGTGTCATCTGGAGCACAAAACGTTGAGTGATTTGTCCAAGAATGAGTCAAGGTGCATCTGGTTTTATTCCAAATCCGATTTTAGAATATGGCCTCTTGCACACCTTCCAGGAAGGGGCAAACTTCCTCTTCCACATCTATCACGCAAATACTGTTATAACAAAAATTGGTGTGGAGCCACTTCCAAATCCCAAAGAAATCATAGTTTGTTGATCATCAATTAGGACTTCAGGTAATAAAAAATCATACAAAATAGGTGTTTCATCTGATCCCTGCCAAGTAACTGACATTTTCTCTAATAAAATGTTTGATAGTTGCACTGTCGGTGATGAGAGCACAACTGAGCCAGGGCCATCTCTACTTCTTTTATCTCCATGACAGAGTGATCCCTGTCCAGCTCTGCTCAAGCCGATCACCTGAGCGGAACCACTAAGCCTCTGAAGTACCGGGATAAAGTGAAATGCCCATGCTCCACTCCCAAATGGTGGAGGGATCAAAGGAAATAGGCACATACATTATATTTCTGCACCCATCCCTCTAAGCGCCCCCCAAATTCGACCTCCTATCAATGGAGAGAATTACAAATGTATTCACCTGGCCAGATACATCCAGCAATTTCTAAACTGAGATGTATTTAGTTCTGTTAGATTGTAACCTCACTCTGGAGAAAAGCGAGCATCTGCCTGCACTTAAGTAACGCCACCTACATGTGCCAGGTGGCCTCAACCACGCTTGCTCAATAAAAAACAAACACCGTTCTGAGTGGTGATTAAGATGCCCATGACAAAAACGGGTTTTCAGGGTAATACGTTCTCATGCCGCTGTCCTGCTTCTGCCTTACACACACAAGAGGTCCACAGGAAGCCAAACCGAGTTCAGGCCCAGGCTTTCCTGAATCAATGTAGTTTAATCACGGGAGCTGGAAACCACCACACACTCTGCCCCATTAATAAATGGTCCTGGTTAATGAATGACTCTGGTTAAACTGTAGCTCTTTCACTAACCACTTTCTTTATTGCAAACTTCTCAAAAAATCATCTAAGTGGAGTCAATAGAGGACACACATATAAATAGAATTCATGAGAAGGTTCACATGTGCACGCACTCACACCACATACCACCCACACAAACACAGAAGCAGAGAGGGTCCCCAGTTAGGGTGGGTGGGTTTGTAATATCTTTTTTCAAACGTAAACATAAGCACCTGCTCCTTCATGACTTCAAGGGTTCCCGCATCATACTGCTGTTGTAGATGACAGTTCCCAGCTCCATGTCCTCCCCTCCACGTGCCTCGGGAGCGGCCAGCCATTCCCTGCCCCCGCGGCTCTCGAGTACAGCCTCTGCCTCTCCGCATTGTTCCCTCACACCCCGAAAACCCCCTTCTCACCCCTCGCGGCCCCAGCCTCGCCAGCCCTAGACCACACTCTGTCTGCACATTCCGGAGCTTGACCCCCGGCTGTCTGGATCCAGCCTCCACCAGAAGTCTCCCTGTCTGCCGCCACTTCCTCCCTGGATAGCCGGCTCTGGGCATCTCACCGGCCCCTTCCACCAGCCCTGCTCCATCCTCAGTTTCCTCCCAACCCTCATGCTCTCCTCTCAGACGTGCTGCTAGAGACACCCTGAACTCAAGTCCCAGCCCCATCTTCTTCTAGCTTCCATGCTCTCCGTTGATCTCGTCCACTCCAGCAACTTCAGCTGCTACCTGGTTGACAGTTGTCACATCTAAGTCTGCAGCCAAATTGAACACCTGGCTTTGATGCCCTGCGGGTATGGGAATAAATCAAGGAAGTACATCACCACCAAAGGAAAATAACAATCAAGTCCCAGCCCCATCTTCTTCTAGCTTCCATGCTCTCCGTTGATCTCGTCCACTCCAGCAACTTCAGCTGCTACCTGGTTGACAGTTGTCACATCTAAGTCTGCAGCCAAATTGAACACCTGGCTTTGATGCCCTGCGGGTATGGGAATCATCTTGACACAACCCTAATAGACACACATCCCCCTCCTGAAAATCTCTTGGAAAGTCACCCTAGCTGAAAATTTGGAGTCCTTCTGGATAGTTCCCTATCGCTGAGTCCCTCCCCAAGCCATTTGACCATGAAGTCTGTCAGTTTTAAGAAGTAATTCGCTTTCACTTTTAGCCCTTCTCCATCGCCCTCAACCACCACCACCCCCAGTTATGCTATCAGATCCTCCTGACTATGCCGTGCGTTGCTCCAATCTAATCCGCTCACAGCCTGATCAGGTAAGCTCCACGCCCATCGCCCTCAACCACCACCACCCCCAGTTATGCTATCAGATCCTCCTGACTATGCCGTGCATTGCTCCAATCTAATCCGCTCACAGCCTGATCAGGTAAGCTCCACGTCCTTCAGCACAGCAGGGTCTGGTGCTGCCCCCTCTCCAGTCTTGCCCAGGATACTCCCTGCCTTAAACTTCCCTTTGTGGGCCTGTGGCCACTGGACTCCCCTCTGATTCCAGCCCCCAGCTGGCCTGGTACTGCTCACCAACCTTCAAAGCTCGGCTGTGAGAGGCCCTTCCAGGAAGAGTCCCCAGCCTCCCCACCTGTCCACGTCACGTGGGGAGCTCCACGCCTGTCCCAGCCACTGCCCCACCATGCTGGCTGGTGTTCCAGACATTGGCACCTTCTCCGGCACTGGGCATTGAACTCTTTGAGGATGAGACCCATGTGTTTTTTGTGATTCTTGCCCATGGCTTCATTCCTGGCACATGGTAGTTGTCCATGAATGTTTGTGGAATAAACAGATAAGTAATGGATGGATGAGCAATCAGCAGAACTTAGGCACTCACTCGATGGCCTAGTTCTGATATAGGGAGGCAGTGGTTAAAGTCCCTACAAAGCAGACCCTGGCAACGCTGCCGGAGCACACAGCCTCGTGAAGTGAGATTAACCTGGGCACTCTGGTGCTGGCACAATAAAGGGAAGTCTGCAGCTTTTAAAGAGTTAATGGCATAGACAGTCTTAAGGTGATCAGTTTCCAGATCCTCGGCCTCCATCTACACTCATATGCCTGCAACAGTGAGTTCCCCTTTCTGTTCTCCCTTCCCAGCCAAAGTTTTATCACCTGTGTCCAGATCTGACCACCACAGCTGCCCCAGGCATAAAACCGTCTTAAGGCAAAAAGAACAATTTCAACATTGCTGTCAAATTTGAAAACACGAGTGAAGCTGATGGCTGGATAAATCCTTTCACAAGACTGGTGGTTTGCAAATATTTGCATTCAACAAAGTTTGAGATAGGACCTAACTGAGTCTTGGGTTGATAGATCATTAAAGCATTTTTTTGATAATAGATCACCATGTGATATTGGCATATAAACAAGAAGTTCAAACTATTGATGTTGTTGATACTACAAAGTCTTTCCCTTTCTATAAATTTATATCCACAGGTTTCTCAGTAGTTAGATCTATAAAAACAGAAAACAAGAATAGATTTGAGGATGAACACTATCCCATCTTAGCAATGACTAATATTCAGCCACAAATATATAACTAAGTGGGAGGGATATGTATCCACCTCATTAATTAATGTATTTCTGATTATTATGTTTAATAATTATTAATAGTTGAGAGTTCTAGTCAAGATGGCAGAGTAGGAGGTTTGTAGCATCACTCTGTCCCACAAATCAACCAATTTGCAACTATTACAAAGCAACAGCAGGAGGACTGAGAGCCATGCCAGAACAGGCAGGAGCCATGAACCACGGGACGCCCAGCCCAGGCCAGTGCCAGCCACACAGAGAGGTCTGAGAGCTGCCAGGCCCACGTGCCCCATGTCAGCTGCACCAGAACAGACAGGCACTGTGGGACCCCCAGCCCAGGTCAGTCCCTGCTGCCCAGAGAGACCCAAGAGACAATGGGTCCACACACCCAAGCCAACCATGACAGAACAGGCAGGCCCTGTAGGACCACCAGCCCGAGCTAGTTCCCACTGCTCAGGATTGGCAGTCCCTTCAGGATCCAGGCCAGACATCAGGGTGGAACGAGTGGACTGAGATACCCCTGCCACAATGACTAAACACCAAAGAAATGATACCAGAAATATGAAAAATCAAGGAAGTACATCACCACCAAAGGAAAATAACAACTCTCAAGCTCTAGATCCTATAGAACAGGAAGTCCTTGAAATGACTGACAGGAATTTTGAGCAAAAATTCTAAGGAAACTAAATGAGATATAATAAAACTCAGTTAGACAACACAATGAAATGAGAAAAAATATACAGGACCTGAAAGAAGAAATATACAAAGAAATCAATGCCCTGAAAAAGAATGTAGCAGAGCTTGTGGAGCTGAAGGATTCATTCAATGAAATAAAAAACACAACAGAAAGTTTAACCAGCAGGCTAGAACAAGCAGAAGAGAGAATTTCTGACCTTGAAGATAAGCTGTTTGAATTAACACAGGGAGACCAGAAAAAAGAATTTAAAAAATTGAAGAAAACCTAAGAAACATAACAGACAACCTTAAGCACTCAAATATCCAAATCATGGGTATTCCAGAAGGGTAGGTAAAAGGAAATAGCATTGAAAACATATTCAATGTAGGGCCAGCCCATGGCTCACTTGGGAGAGTGTGATGCTGATAACACCAAGGCCATGGTTTTGGATCCCTATATAGGGATGGCTGGTTTGCTCACTTGGGAGAGCATGGTGCTGACAACACCAAGTCAAGGGTTAAGATCCCCTTACCGGTCATCTTTACAAAAAAAGAAAAGAAAACATATCCAACAAAATAATAGCAGAAAACTTCCCAGGTGTAAGGAAAGTTACAGATCTTCAGATTCAGGAGGCCCAAAGATCCCCAAACATATTCATCCCAAAAAGGTCCTCTCCAAGACATGTTATAGTCAAACTGGCAAAACACAAAGACAAAGAGATTATCTTAAAAGTTGCAAGAGAGAAGCAGCAAGTCACCTATAAGGGAGCCCCAATCCTACTAACATCAGACTTTTCCTCAGAAACCCTAAAAGCCAGAAAAGAATGGGATGATGTATCCAAAATACTAAAGGACAAAAATTTCCATCCAAGAATATGTTACCCAGGAAGGCTATGCTTCTGAAATGAAGGACAAATAGTATATTTCTCAGACAAAACCTGTGAGAGTTCACTGCCACATGACCAGCCTTGCAAGAAATTCTCAAGGAAGAACTGGGTTTGATACCTGAAAAACAACCATCACTGCCATGAACACTCAAGAAAGAACAAAACCTACCAGTAAAACAAAAATGCTAACAATAAAGAAAAAGAAATAGTTTATCGACCACCCCAAGAAACCAACAAATATGGAAGACAAACAGAAAATCAGAAAGAAAGGAACAAAAGATATTTAAGACATCTAAACAAAAATCAGTAAAATGCTAGGAGTAAATTAACACCTGTCAATAATGATGCTAAATGTAAAGGGATTAAATTCCCCACTCAAAAGACACAGACTGACTGGCTGGATTAAAAAGATGGACCCAACAATATGCTGCCTTCAAGAGACTCATCTCACCTGTAAAGACACATATAGACTAAGAATGAAAGGATGGAAAAAGATATATACCATACATAGAAATGAAAAACAAGCTATTCTTATAACAGATAAAATAGACTTTAAAGCAAAAGCCATAAAAAGAAATAAAGAAGGCCACTATATAATGATAAAAGATCTATCAATCAAGAAGAGGTAACAATCATAAATATATATGCACCCAATGTCAGAGCAGCCAGATTTATAAAGCAAACACTATTAGATCTAAAGAACAAGATAGACACTAACACCATTATAGTGGGGGACCTGAACACCCCACTCTCAACATTGGACAGATCATCTAGGCAAAAAATCAATAGAGAAACACAAGATATAAACAACACTTTAGTCCAATTGGACTTGGCAGATATCTACAGAAGATTCCTCAACAAAGAGACACAGGATTTAAACATGCTAGACCAATTGGACCTGGCAGAAATTAAACAGAAAATTTTATCCAACAACCTCAAAATATTCATTCTTCTCATCAGCTCATGGAACGTTCTCCATGATAGACCACATGTCAGATCACAAAGAAAGTATCAACAAATTCAAAAAAATTGGAATTATTCCATGTATTTTTTCAGATCACAATGGATTAAAATTAGAAATCAATAACAAATGAAACTCTGGAAACTGTACAAACACGTGGAAATTAAACAACACTCTACTTAATGACATATGGGTCCAAGAAGAAATTAAACAGGAAATCAAAAAATTTCTTTAAACTGACAAAAATAATGATACATTATACCAAAACCTGTGGGATACTGCAAAAGCAGTACTAAGGGGGAAATTTATCACATTAAATGCTACTTCAGAAGAATGGAAAGATGGCAAACAAACAACCTAAAACTCCACCTTAAAGATCTAGAAAAACAAGAACAATACAAACCCAAAGTTAGCAGATGGAAAGAAATAATTAAGATCAGAGCAGAACTAAATGAATAGAAACCTGCAAAATGATTCAAAAGATCAATGAATCAAAAAGTTGGTTTTTTGAAAAGATAAATAAAAATGACAAACCTTTAGGAAAGCTAACTAAGAAAAGAAGAAAGAAGATCCAAATAACAAAAATTAGAAATGAAAAAGGTGATATTACAACTGATACCTCAGAAATACAAGGAATCATTAGAGACTACTATAAACAACTATATGCCAACAAATTTGAAAATCTGGAGGAAATGGATAAATTTCTGGACAAATACAAACTACCAAAACTGAGCCAAGAAGATATAGAAAATTGGAACAGACCAATAACAGTAAAAGAGATTGAAGCTGTTATCAGAAGGCTCCCAACAAAGAAAAGCCCAGGACTGAACAGGTTCACTGCAGAGTTCTACCAAACCTTCCAAGAGGAACTGATACCAATTTTCTACAAACTACTCCAAAAGTTGATATAGAGGCCATTCTCCCAGACTTATTCTATGAGGCAAATATCACCCTGATACCAAAACCATACAACGATACATCAAAAATAGAAAATATTTGCAAAATGTACATCTGAGAAAGGATTAATATACAGAATATACAAATAACTCAAACAACTTTACAGCAAAAAAACAAATAACCGTATTAAAAAATGGGCAAAGGAGCTGAATAGCCATTTCTCAAAAGAAGATATATGAATGGCCAACAGATACATGAAAAAATGCTCAACATCAGTCAGCATCCAGGAAATGCAAATCAGAACCACTTTGAGACAGCACCTCACTCCAGTCAGAATGGCTAATATCCAAAAGACTGAGAATAATAAATGCTGACAAGGTTGTGGAGAAAAAGGAACTCTCATACACTGTTGGTGGACTGCAAAATGGTGCAGCCTTTATGGAAAATGGTATGGAGGTTCCTCAAATAATTATAGATAGATCTACCATATGACCCAGCTATTCCACTGCTGGGAATAGACCCAGAGGAAAAGCCCAAATGTCCATCATCTGATGAGTGTATGAGGAAACTGTGGTATATCTACACAATGGAATACTACTCTGCTATAAAAAATAACAAAATACTACCATTCGCCAAAACATGGATAGACTTAGAGAAAATTATATTAAGTGAAACAGGTCTGGCACAAGAAGAGAAATACCACATGTTTTCACTTATTTGTGGTACCTAAAAATAAATAAGTAAATAAACACACAAACAAATAAAGCAGGGGAGAAGACACAACAATCACAACAATTTCTTGAACTTGTTAAGACAAGTGAATAGATATGATGTGGAGGGGAGGGGAGGGGAAAGAGGAACAGGTAAAGGGTCACAAAAATCAACCACAATGTATATTGAAAAGTTAAAACAAAAAAATAATTAAAAAATACGACAAAAACACAAATACAAATGGTCTGGATGAGAACATCACAAGTACATCACGTAAGATGCTGGCTGTGATACTCTGTGTCTTCACCATTCTGTTACTGCCACTTTCCTGCTTTCTAATAAGCAAGCTTGCAACATCAAGCAAGAGGTTACAGAATAAACTCATTTATTTTTTAAATTAAAATAAAAATTATTAAGTTATTAAATATTATCGATATTTATAAAATTTTATAATTTGTTATTTTCTTTGATCAGCTATGTACTAATGATAATTATACTGATAAATCTGAAAAAATCTGCCTTATAGACAATAAAATTTTTGATTATTTTAATTTTAAGTATATCAGGTTTTTTTGCAGAGAAGTATGATAAGCTGATGGACAAAAAACTTCAAGCATACTTGATTCATAACATTGGGGTAAATCCTTATTTGGAAGAGAAACATAAATACAAGTCTATGGGAAAAAAAGAAATAATATTAAATTTCCAACTGTTAAAAAAGAGTCTGCTGTCTGTTTCATGTATTTTTAAGTGGATAATAGTATGTATCAAGTTGCAATAGTATTTAGATTTCATACAACACATTTTAGGGGAATTATAGAAACTTAATTTTAAGGGATCGATACGTATATCAATATAAGGGAGATTATATTTGCACCTATTTAAACTTATGATAAAAAACCTTAGATGCCAAATTAAGAATGTGCAAAGTTTTATGATGTCTTTTTTTTAATTTATTTTTTTTTATTATTTTTATTTTGTCAATATACAATGTAGTTAGTTATTGTGTCCCA
>NW_007727073.1:416846-419544 GCF_000696425.1 Galeopterus variegatus | reverse complement strand
GCCGAGGGTTCGGATCCCACATACAGACCAGTTCCCACTCACTGGCTGAGCGAGGCATGGGCGCAGCACCGAGGGTTGCGATCCTGTTGCCAGTCCCAGTCCAGTACAGGTGCGACACTGAGGGTTGCGGTCTGTTGCCGGACACGAAAAAAAAAAGAAATATTTAGTACAATCATTTAAACAAAATTGTTATTGTTGGTAGAAAAAAGTATAATTGAAAAAAGTATATATAGCGAGAAAATGTGCTGTATTTTTCTTACTTGTCCATACCTGAGGAATGTCTAAAATCCAGGCCTCGCAGGACCCTTAAAGACATCACTGCCTGACCAGCAGCAGCTGTCCATTATAGGAAACTCACCAAGCCTGTCAAAGCCTCCGCGGAGCAGGCCCTGCAAAATCAAACCACTTTTTACATGTGGGGGGAACATAAATGGTGCAGAATCTTTGAAAAAAAGTCTGGCAATTCCCTAAGAAGTTAAACCCCGAGTTACCATATGATCAGCCAGTGCACTCCTAAGGGACATATCTGAGAGACATGAAAACATATCCGCACACAAACCTATGCATGAATGTTACAGCAGCATTTTTCATAATGACTAAAAAGTGGAAATGACTCAAATCTCGCTCAGCCAGCGAATGGAAAAACAAGGTGTGGTGTATCCACACGTGGAACAGCATTCAGCCGTGCAAGAGGGTTTGTCACACGCCACAACGTGATGAACCTGGAAAGCACGTGCAGAGTGAAAGCCGGGCCTGCTAGGGCAGGGTTCCAGAGACTGGAGTGGAGGAGGAGCAGGGATGCAGAGTGACAGCCACTGGGTGCAGGGCTTCATCCAGAGGTGGTGAGAATGTTCTGGAAGATGGTGGCAATGGCGCACAGCACTGTGATGGAGGGAGATGAAGGGAGGAAGAAGCACGAGGTAAGCTCCCCATGCAGCCCTCTCCAATGTTTCCTGACGCACACAAGGAGCTGCAAGACCACAGGCAGCAAGGCAGCCGCGCCCTGACCAGCCACGCTCGGGAACCGCGGGGAGCCAGAGAGCGCCAAGCCTCGGAGACCTGAGCAGTCACAGCAGAGAAAGGGCGCATGGGCTCCTTTTCTTTGTGCCATCTCCACAAGTAAAAACGAGATCTAATCAGGATAACGTAGCATTCAGCTTTCACTAAAACCTGCAATTTCTGGCTGCATCAAATATACACAAGGTGTTTCTGCCACGAGAATTTGCTAGAAGCTTCACATAATCTGGTTCATGCCCCAATAGAAGCAAAAATACCCAAGACAAAGAAGCGAAATCACAACATGCCACCATCACTTACTCTCAACACAGCATTCCTAACACACGTGTTTCACGCCTCTGCCTGTAGCTGCGTGCTGTCACTGTAGCATCCTGAAACGTGTGGTCGGGAATGTCGAGGTGTCCACCTCCAGAGAGGCCAGCTCGCTGCCCTTCTGAGGTGCCTTCTGAGAACTGAGACTGTACTTAGCCCAGACCAGTCCTGGCAGAGTCACTTGGAGGTGCTGTGGATTTAGTCGTGTGTTGCCCCGTTTTTAAGTGAGTGCTCGGGAGTAAAGCAGATGACTTGGTTCACCAAGCGCTGCCAGGACGCACCGCCCAGCCACCAGCATCCTCGTGGCTGAGGGTGCCAGCAGCCCTGGTGCTCTGTAAACTGCCACTTCACATCGAGCTTGTGCCACAATATTCCAGGAGGTAGCTGCATAGGCCACAGTTTTTGCTATTGTGTGGTTTTGATGAGGGCTGACCATGGCTTCTCACTGTATTTCATCATGAAAGGATTGAAAATGAGGCCAAAGCAAGGAACATTTAGTTCAACGGAAGGTGCTCATTTTTCCTACTCGGTAAATAGTAGGGAGCAAGGGAGAGGGCCGGACATGGATAAATCATCTCATAAGATGCTCTTGAGAAAATCTATTATTTGTTTATCTTGTCCCTACTTTACACAATAGTGCTTGACCCCAGCTCAGGATGTGAGTTCTTATTAGGGGAATCATCAGAGGACACATTGGCCAGGGAAAAATCAATAAACACAGACAGAGGATACAGTTGCAGAGGGTGGTGGATACCAGACAGGGGTAGAAAGAAGTGGTCGTGGGGTGAGTGACCACAGAAAATTCATTTTCATTTTGCCCTGTGGGCCTCTATGTACTCCTATGTACAATAAAACTCTATTGCTATGGTCTGAATGTTGATGTCTCCCCCAGAATTCATATGTTGAAACCTGATATCAATGCGACAATATTCAAAGAGGATTGAGCAACCTCCCTCACCCCCTTCTGCCATGTGAGGACACAGAGAAAGTGCCATTCATGGAGAACAGGCCCTCAGCAGACACTGCACCTGCTGGTGCCTTGATCTTGGACTTTCCAACCTCCAGAACTATGAGTGATAAGTTTCTGTTGCTTATAAATTACCCAATCTAAGGCATTTTGTTACAACAGCCCGCACAGGCTGAGACATCTATCATTGTTCCCAAGAAATGCTCCAGAGGGCATTCATTGCTTAGGGTGCTTGAGTGAATGTGTTCCTTGGTCCAGTGAGTTAGAACTCAGGCTCAGTACCACTACTAGAGACCACATGGATGTTCACAAACTAGGATCCCTGATGAATCCAGGAGTGATGAGATCTACTTAGCCTTATCAGTCAAACATTTCCTAAACCTACATGCTTATCAGCCACTT
>NW_007727073.1:398029-416457 GCF_000696425.1 Galeopterus variegatus | reverse complement strand
CTTTGCCCATGTATAAATTGTATTATTTGTTTTTTATTATGGAGTTGTAAGAGTTTTTTATATATTATGAATATATGTCCCTTAGATGTTCAATTTGTAGTATTTTCTTCCATTCTATGAGCTGTCTTTTCACTTTCTTGATGGTATTGTTTGAGGCATAAAATTTTTTATTTTGATGAAGCCTAATTTATCTTTCTTTTATTCCTGGGGTTTTCAATGTCTGGTCTAAGAAACTATTGACTGATCCAAGGTCATGATGATTTTCCCCTGAGTTTTCTTCTAAGAGTTTTATAGTTTTAGCTCTTACACTTACATCTATGGTCCGTATTGAGTTAATTTTCATGTAAGTGTGAGCCAAGGGTCCAACTTCATTCTCTTGCATGCAGATATCCAGTTGTCCCAGCAGAATTTGCTGTAATTGTCAATTGAGTTTTCTTGACATCCTTGTCAAAAATCAATTGACCATAAATGAAAGGATTTATTTCTGGGCTCTCAAGTTTAATTTGTCCATCTTTATACTAGAACCATGCTGTCATAATTACAGTACTTCACAGTAGGTTTTGAAATCAGGAAGTGTGAATACCCCAATTTTGTTAATTTTGGTGTCCTGAGTCTCTTGCATTTTCATACAAATTTGAAGATCAACCTGTCAATTTCTGCAAGAAAGCACCGAGATTTTGACTTCTTGGAGTTCTCAGTCTCCTCTAACATGGTACCTGGGGAGGCGGATGGATGTTCAAAAGACCTTGAGCATTACAAGGAGACTCACAGCAGAGAGGAAGGAAGGAAGGCAGAAATCAAAGGTGTACAGAGGGGAATCGTGGAGCGTGACCATGACTTAAGTAAACAGAGGCCATGTGGGGTTTTGTTGTTCCTAACGTCCCTTTCTTTATCCTATAACGCTTCCATTCCTTAAACTAGACCTCAGTCCCTACACCCCAGAAAAAGTAGAGAAGGGAGAAATGGAAAAATAACCATATACTTAACCACAAGGATGACCCTGAAAACACGCAGCATGACAGAGGCCAGACACGAAGAACATCGTACACGATTCTGCTTATATGACATGTACGGACAGGCGAAGCTAATCTGTGACAACAGAAGTCCTAGTGAAATTAGATTACATTCTAAGACACTTAGGCACAATAACTTTATTTTGCTTTTGACTAAAAAATCTACCTTCAATAAAAGAGTACAATTAATACACAAATTTCTAGTTTATTTCTTATAGCTGTAAGCTGAAATCTTAACATAGTAAGTTAATTCACTGTTATTAATTCCACTTCTGTTTTTTAAAAACGTTCATGCATAGAATAACTGTTCATATAATTCCTTCTCAAAAAAACCCAGAATCTTACTGCTCAAACTAATGCTAGAAAATTGTCCCCTGTGATTACGGATGTCCAAAAAAGCAGCAACTGGGAAGAACAGAGCCCTTTCGTTCGGATAGAGCATAACAGCGAACTGTTCTTAAGAAGAAAAACATGTGGGACACACAGGCCACAGATCCTCGCAAAGACTGGGCTGCAGCGAGTCAGGTCTCCTAAAAATAATACTAGTCGATGTAATTTTTTCACATTGTATAGATAGATACAGAGACAGAGATAGAGATGTGGACATGATAAAGATATTGATATAGATTAGATATAGATATATACACGCATTGTTTCGTGGTCCTGTTCAGCCTCACTTTTGCTAAATGTATGTTACAAAACATTTTCTTTCCTTTTTACTTGATTTATGTGTGCATATCAGACTAACACTCCCATGCTCACCAAAAGTCTCAAAGAATCACCGAACACGATTAAAAGGCACGAGTGAGGAGTCGCTAGAACGCCGCACCTGCCGCCCCGTGAGTTATTGGCCTCTTAAACGTCTCCCCATGCTCACCAAAAGTCTCAAAGAATCACCGAACATGATTAAAAGGCACCAGTGAGGAGTCGCTAGAACGCCGCACCTGCCGCCCCGTGAGTTATTGGCCTCTTAAACGTCTGCACCCACCCCGTCAGTGAGACCCTTTATTTACCCTTAAGGCACTTGGCAGCTGCTAAATGGCTGTCTATGGCAGTTTGGTGGAAACAATAATAATACATTATAAATCAATGAAAATGAAGTTTTTGCTGTGATAATCTGATACGGATTTGCCAACATTTGTATGAAATTCAATTCTGTTTGATTGCATCGCATATGTTTCATAGCTCTCCCAGCACTATTGATTTTGAAGGTTCTTATCCATATGTCTAAATTATTTCTATTACATCTTTGCATTACTGTTTAGAAATAACCTGGGCAAACCGAAGCCATTTATTCAATTTTCAGTTGTATTTTCTCCTGGTTCATTCTAGTTAAATGTTCAGGTTTATATTTGAAATGGAAAGAAATGTCTTTTTAAGAAAGCCTTCCTTTTTTTAACAACAGCTAATGCCAAGCCATCATTGTAATGTGCCTATTTCCATTTTTAACTTTTATTATCGTCATTATTGTTATTATTTTCATTGTTATCATTTTCTGAGAGCATCTGACTGTTGTGAAGGGTCAGATTTTCAAAAAGCACTTTAAATAATTCCAGAATCTACAGCTACATATTACTCTTCTTCTCTAAAAAAAAAATATATATTATTTTTCATCTTGCTGAGGGCCAATGAATAAGTGAAAATGCTGAATTTCCATCATTGAGTCAAAAAGAAAAGAAAACTGAAGGGAGAAGTTCTTATATCTATACCGTGCTTTACAGTTTTCGAACCCTTTTGCAGACTTTAGCTTGTCTGACATGACATTTTTAGAGCAGACAAGACAGCCTTTGTTACTTCATTCTGAAGAAGAGAACGGGACCAGTTATCTGTGGGATTGAGACTCCACCTGACATCCTCAGCTTCCTGACCAGTAAAGTCTCCATCTCTGCTCACAGGCCCAATTTCCCTTCCCTCCGAGTCCTCAGTTAATGTCACCTCCTGTGGCAGGAACATGTGGGGAGAGGAAAAGTTACTACACTCACTTAATGAGGCTTTTCTGCTTTAAAATGAAATTGATTTCTAAATAAGTGCACCAGGAAGTTAGCCTACCATATAGCCTTAAAATATTTCTGAGTCTTCAATTTTTTTAAGGTTGGGTGATGATGACTTTCCCAAATAGTGGCTCTTTCATTCAAACTTGACCTGCCATCTTCTGTAAAGCAACCTATATACTGTAAATAAAGGCATTATTTCAACACAGCAATAGCCTTTTAAAATGATAACAACTTGCATTATAAACAGAACATCCAAACCCACCACAACTCCAGAGGTAGAAGAAACATTCTCCACCTTTGCAGATGACTTCAGCTACTCCTGCACATACTCTACATTTCTATTCACATGTGGGACAAAATCACTATCATGTAGCACAAATCATCTCAAAAGACCACTTTTTATCTTTTGAGATCAGTTCTTCCTATAGACTGGAGTAGGTGGCACCTAGTCATTTTTAACAATGTGCTTCATAAAAGTTAATTTGCTTCCATCTTCTATGGCACCACCACTGTCTGCACTCCCCACGGCCCTTAATTTATAAACAAGTCCTCTTATGGAGAAAAACAGCACCACAAATGCAGTTACTAAAGGTCAGCACATGTCTTCCTGCCTCTGCAGGGTGGAGAGGAGCCTCAGAGCCGGCTTCCCCATGAAAGCTGGACGGATGGAGAGAGGCTGGAACAATGGATGGAGCCTCTAGAGGCCCCGGTCCACCCGCAGCCCCAAGCAATTCAGCCAAAACAATCCCAGACAGATGGTTGTCTCTTCTGTTCTTACCCATCTCCAGGGACCAGGAGGCTACAAGCTCCCTTAGCAATGCCTTACAGGGTTAAATAAACCTTTTTCACCTGGGCTTCTTGGAGCTCTCAAACTAAGTTGGAAGCATTCAGCAAGGATGTAAATATCTAAGCACCCAAAATGCTCAGTATTTCCTTCCCTCTGCCTGTCATGATTATGATTTTCAATAGAATTGGGGGTGGGGAGGACTTGCCTTAATTTCATCTGAGGAGAGTATTTCCTTCCCTCTGCCTGTCATGATTATGATTTTCTTTTTTTTTTTTTTCCTTTTTGTCTTTTTTCGTGTCCGGCAACGGATCGCAACCCTCAGTGTAGGATAAGGCATCAATTTCTTTGCAAAATAAATAGACCACTTTGGCAAACCACATTTTTAAAAGTCATACGTTAATTCTACTTAACTGAAACTTCACCCCAATAAAATTAGGCCTCGGTACGTATATATGCACATTCTCTGGGTTATCATCAGGAATTACCTGGTCAATAACAGATCNGGAGAGGAGCCTCAGAGCCGGCTTCCCCATGAAAGCTGGACGGATGGAGAGAGGCTGGAACAATGGATGGAGCCTCTAGAGGCCCCGGTCCACCCGCAGCCCCAAGCAATTCAGCCAAAACAATCCCAGACAGATGGTTGTCTCTTCTGTTCTTACCCATCTCCAGGGACCAGGAGGCTACAAGCTCCCTTAGCAATGCCTTACAGGGTTAAATAAACCTTTTTCACCTGGGCTTCTTGGAGCTCTCAAACTAAGTTGGAAGCATTCAGCAAGGATGTAAATATCTAAGCACCCAAAATGCTGAGTATTTCCTTCCCTCTGCCTGTCATGATTATGATTTTCAATAGAATTGGGGGTGGGGAGGACTTGCCTTAATTTCATCTGAGGATAAGGCATCAATTTCTTTGCAAAATAAATAGACCACTTTGGCAAACCACATTTTTAAAAGTCATACGTTAATTCTACTTAACTGAAACTTCACCCCAATAAAATTAGGCCTCGGTACGTATATATGCACATTCTCTGGGTTATCATCAGGAATTACCTGGTCAATAACAGATCCTTTTAATTGATTTTAACAGTGCAAATAGAGATTTAAAATTGAAGATATGGGGCCGGCCCGGTGGCGCACTGGATAAGTGCGCCGCTTGGGAAGCGTGGCGGCGCTCCCGCCCGAGGGTTCGGATCCCACATACAGACCGGTTCCCGCTCACTGGCTGAGCGAGGCACGGGAGCAACACCGAGGGTTGCAGTTCCGTTGCCGGTCCCCGGTCCGGTATGGGGGCAACACTATGGGTTGCGATCCGTTGCCGGACACGGAAAAAGACAAAAAAAAAAAAAAATTGAAGATATGTTTTTTAAAACATGAAACCATCAAATTCCATAATCAGATTTAAAGTTTCAGATGTCTATTTATTACATCATTAACAACCATCTTTATTTGGTAGTTAGGTATTGACACTGAAGATTTTAACCTTAAGTCCTAACTTAAAGTCTAATGTATGCCATGTCTGATTCAATGTCATACTTTACCAAAACACTTTTTTAGGGAATTTTACATTCTGATTTTACAAATCGGTTTTACACTTAACTCCACTCAGTGCATTTGTGCAATGAATACTTACCAAGCAGCTGCTCTGGGACTGTCACAAGGACATTAGAGGACACCAGTATGGCCAATATGAACCAACGTGAGCAGAGCAGTGCCATGCATGGCACATTCATATTTTACCATCTTCTTTTTATAAATTGAAAGACTGAAGCACTAGAGAAGTGAACACATTCATACAATCAAAGCCAGAACTTGTGGAGCTGGGAAATAAACAAGTTCTGCAAATTAGGCTTCCAAATTATTCTTTGGTTTCTTTGTACGCATAACTACCCAAATTCTATTCCTTGTGGACAAGCTGTATATCTTTAAACTCTAAAACTGATTTACACAAGCAGTATTTCCTAGGAATGGCATTCAACATAAAGGCATGATTTGGATTTTCTTCAGAAAGACCTGACATCACACAGAAAACTCTAGCTTTTTGCAGGGATATGGGTCACTCGCAAACAAACATTTTAAAGTGGCAGGGTTGTATGTGCATGTGTTAAAAGAATGCACACAGTTATATATGATTATTTCATTTTTTATCAACAAAAAGATAGCCATACGTACTTTTTTAAAAACTCCATCTCTCCGTTTTGAAAGTTTCTCTTTTTACTCTGCCACCCACTATTCTCAACTGTTTTGAGGCCCTTGTGACTTTCTTCTGTGACAACCAAAATGTGGTGGAGCCGAGTCATTACTGTATCACTGTGTCTTACTCTAACATCCCTCCCAAACCCAGGGCCCCGTGGTCTACGTGCCTGACTGTGCTCAGTGGTTGCATTCTGTGGGGTGTCCTTCAAGCCGCTGCAGGAGGCTGTGTGCACACAGGACAGGGCAGACACCTAAGTCCTCACTTTCACTCTGCCCTGTCCTCCCACCTGCCTTCAGCAAGCCCTCATCTCCGCAAATCTTCATCCCCAGATGAAAAGCCAGACTTCCGCATCACTCGTCGGCGGTGATGCTAAGTGACACACACAACAATGTGTCTTCCCTTATGCATCACTTCATGCTGTTAACCACCTGTAACTACTAGAAGTCAGGGACACCACGAGCTGCTGCATCCACGGCTCTAAAGGATGGGCCAGTGGTCATGGCTCTTGACGCACATTGGAAAGCCAGTGGCAGAACACCACAAGGCAAAACTCCGACTGGACAAGGGCCGTGGAGTGTTTTCTGTTGGAAGCCCAGTCTACACACAGTGTCATCTGTAGACTCCACAAACAGGTGGGTAAAGACACCAGGGAGTGCACATACCTTTTTACTGAGCAAATCAAGTAAGTGAAGCTATGAAAACCAGAGCGATAAAAAACTCAGAACTAAATTCCAAGGATTACGCTTCTCATTCTATTTTCTTCATTTCCACCACAATATAAGAAAATATTAAAATAGCCTACATTAGCCTCTATTTTTTGGTCAAATTTCATTACACTCACTGAGAAGGCTGGAAGTTGAAAGGGGCTTTCAGAGGACAGGAGTGTGGGGACCCGCACCTGGTCAGCATGGCCGCTGAGCAAGATCCCATCCTCTGGGCCCTAACAAGGGCTCCCTGGGGGCTGCTGAGATTTGGCCCCAATTTCCTTGTAGGCATGAGGAAGGCTGGTGCCAACTCACATGCAGACTTCAGAAACACGGCCTCGCTGATGCTCGGTGGGACACGGGCAAAGAGGCTCCTCGGGCTGTTGTTTTGGTTCATCGTGGCTGTTGTTTGTGGGGGGAAGGGGGTGGGCGTTCTTTTGTGAGTCTTATGAAGAAAAGAGTAAGACAATGGCTTTGACTCTCCTGTTTTGCAGCCCGACCACTCACTGAAAAACTGTCCTGGCAGTTTATAGTGACATTAACAGAATGTGCTGCTGGGGTTAGCTACACCCTGCCCACTTTTTCCTCAACCTCTGCTTTTTTTCTGTTTCTCACTTGCACTTTCTCACTTTCTTTGCTGCCTCTTCCTCCTTTTTCAATCTTTCTCATCTAGCCCTTCCACTGCTGCAAACCCTGTTTATTGCCTCGAGCAGCCCTGACACACTGGACGTCATCTGAAACTGTGAGCGACAGGATGCAATAAGCCAGCGAGGAGCGGCCGTCCGCAGAAGGTTCTTCATTCACTCCTGCCCCTCACTCTCTGTCTTCTTATCCTACACAGAAAATAAAAAATCAATACTGCCTCACAGGGCTTGATAAAAGTGCTGGCCGAGTACAGCAGAGGCTGGATATAGTAAATTAAAGTGATCAAAATTTTCCAGTCGGCTCTGCCTATAGCCTCCATAAACTAACAGCCCTGTCCGCCGGGTGTCCATCAGCTGGAAGCTTTGTTTTATCTGTGCCCCTGATTATCTGGAGAATGAGTACATGTACCCGCCTGAGCCTAGAGTCTCAATATCTGCCTGTGAAATATGTGGCCGTGGGAGGGGTTACAAAGGGGTGCTGAGAGAGGGGCCAGGCACTTGTTTTCATAGATATGCGAGCGGGTATATGAGAAATATGCAGATGCGAGGACTCGCATGTGTAAGCTCAGAACGGCAGGAGAGAAGCCGCACCAATGCGGGTGGAAGGCTGTGCACTCACCAGACATTGCCCCCAGCTCTGCCCCACAGGAGCCGCATGGCCTCCAACAAGTGACCTGACCAGGGCAAGCTCAGTGTCCTTATCTGCAAACCACAGCAACAACAGTAATAGTAATAAAAAAAAGATAATGCAAACCTCAGATCCTTGTTATGAGAATTTAAAAACAATGTCTACAGAATACCTCAAATATCAAAACTGTTCATACCATGTTATGAGTTTCTTCCCTGTGAGTGGGCAAACACACACACACATGCACACACATGCACCATAAGAAAATAAATATTGCATGCTTCTTGTCTCAGTAAGAGATGATTTTCCACCTAGGTATACAGATAAGCATTCGGTGTACATATCCTTAATAGACCAAATTACAAAAAAATGTTGTTTTGACAGCAGCTTTTTATATGCCATTTACCAACATAGAAATAAACATTTCACTTAGCTTTGTAGTACAGTCCATATTAACTTGACCAAAACCCACAGGCTGCCCTTAGCATGAGATGGAATATCTGTGCTCTCTGCAATGACAGCTGGGAAGTCACAGGCATTGCCCAATTCTCCCATCAAAACCCATGACCCTCACTAGGCAACTGACACTGGCCCAGAGTTGGAAATGAACTAACAGTTTCCATCGACCATCAGAGAAATGAAGAAGGAAGCAGAGAGCAAATCAGCACACCCAGGCCAGCCACGAAGAAATCACACAGGTACAAATTAACGGGAAAATTCTACCTGTGAATGCACACGCACGTTCCCTGTCCACACTGCGGCCCCCACACTGCCTCCAAATAAAAGAACTTCACTCAGACACCTTCGTTAGGTGCCTTGCTTTGGCAGGACTCTCATCCCATTAAGAGCTTTGAGCTTTAGGAACTGTCCAGACATGGCCAGCTAAGTTGAACATCTGTGGAGGTGGTGGTCTGTCCTGCAGCTGGTGGCACGTCTTGGGGCCGAAGCCAGAGACCAGGTTAGGGGGCTCCACCTCTCTATCAGCCTAGCTTGTCTCCTGTGTAAAATCGGAGGAATGAAATTACATTTCAGTATTGTTGAGAAAAGTAAAGTGAATGCTTGCAGAACAGCTGGTATAATTCTGGGTCAACAAATGGTAGAAACCCTTACTGCAAAATCTCAGATACTTGCTTTAAAGGGACTGAATCTTTTCCGCAGAGATAGCAGCTGATAAGGGGCTGGTGATGAGATGGGAATGCACAAAGTCACATGTGAAAGAGAAAAAAAAACAGAGGAAGAATTTTCCAAAGTCACTCCCCCCGAGGAATGTGGACATGCTCAAGTTCAAGTGGATGTGTGGAGAGATGGTGCTAGTGGTGACCCGGGGCAGACAACTGGGTTTGATCTCAGCTCTGTCATCGTGGGTAACAGCTGACCTTTAGAAATAAACATAATGAAAATTTCCAAACACACGTAAAAGTAGACAAGTTAATGGAATGATGCCCATGTACCCACCACCACCCAGCTTCAACATTTGTCAGCGTCAACACACAGTCATTATGTTTCGTGTATACGTCCCCAATTCCCACCCCACTGTGCAGTTTTAAAGCAAATCGCAGACATTATTTCATCTGTAAACACCTGTGCTTTCTTAACATAACCATGTCATCATTGTTACCCTTTAAATACTCAATAATTTCTTTGATTATCAAATATCCATGATTGTATTATAAATCTCTCTCCACAGTTGATTTGTCTGAATCCTAGCTACCCTTTTCAAAAGGCAAGGTCTGTGACATACGAAGGCGCTCAGTCTCATTTACAGGCAGAAGAGGCAGTTGCTTTATATTGTGATCTGAGTTTTGCTACAAACTCTCATCTGTCACCAAAATATCTCCTCCACCAGCCTTCCAGCATACCCGAAATTCTCCCCACTGGAGTTGGACCATAATTACCAGGAAGCCACTGTTCCTTTAGTCATGGTTTTATTTCAGGCTGACTCTAGCTGGGGTATCAGTACTAGAAGTCTCCATCTGCAATACAAGAGTTTCCAGTCCCAGAAAGGTCTTTTTTAGATTCAAATTTCATATCTCTAAGTCCTAGCCTACCGTGGAAGAATTAATATCCAGAGATGCTCTCGCAGCAACAGTCAACCTTCAGACCAGAAGCAGCTCTTCCTTTGCTCTCTGGATAAAGACAAATCAAATGAGAAACACATTCTCTGCCTTAGTACCTGTCTGAAAAGCTTGATGGGTGAGTTCTGTCTTATTAAACGTCTTTCCTAGCTGTGATCTCCCTTCTTGACTGTTTTTCAAAAGGAAAACCAAATTCTCTCTGGACACATTAAAGGTTTGAGTCAAACTTCCTCAATTTTTTCTTTACCAGTTTTTATTCCCATCTCCATCTTCTTCTTCACAATGTTTAATCTACTGCAAATCGGCCATTCGTGTACACACGTGCTCAGCTTGTCTGTGACATAAATGTGAGATAAGACTGCATGAGTCAAAGCCCATTGAAGACAGTGTCCAGGTCTAGAAGCTTTACCAGTTTTTATTCCCATCTCCATCTTCTTCTTCACAATGTTTTATCTACTGCAAATCAGCCATTCGTGTACACACGTGCTCAGCTTGTCTGTGAGATAAATGTGAGATAAGACTGCATGAGTCAAAGCCCATTGAAGACAGTGTCCAGGTCTAGAAGCCACGGGCTCTGCCGGAGCTTCTGCCATGTTCACGGCCACACAAACCTCACAAGCAGCAGAACACCGAATCATGTGTGACCAATCAAAAGCGTCGACTGGCTGATTCTCTCAGCTTACCATCCCTGCCCGCCGCAGACTGCCTGGGCCCCGCCTGCCCAGGGTCTCTCAAGCATTGGAACCTGGGTTGAGGCTTTTCTTCAGGAAGAATCTTATAGCCAATGCGTCAGACATGTGGTAACAATTAATACTACAGACAATTCTAATCCTTTTATCTAACATTTTGCATTTTCTAAAAGGACATGACTTGCCTATGTTAAAATGTACACATGAGCATAAACTACAGGATCGTGCTGTTTAGTGAATCACGCATGGGCAATGCAACTTTTAAGGGTCCAATCTTGCCTGACAGGTCTTGTAGGATGCCCCGCCACGGTTACATTAGACAGTGGAGAGGGAGAGAAGGAAGGGTTGGAAAACGTGTCCCCACCCCCATGACCTGTTGCCCTTCCAGCTGTCCCCAGAGAAAAAGTAAGCTTCCCATTTCTCCAAGTTCACCCGCAGCCACTGCCACACTGTTCTCTAACAGGCCGCGGCCCAGGCCCCTCCGTCCCCTGCCGAGAGACCACAGAGAGGAGCAAGCCAAGGACACAGCGCCTCATGGGCCCACTCATAGAGACTGACACAATGAGCCACAGAGGACAAGGATGAGGACCCCTACCCAGCCCCCCAAGAAAAACCACCCACACTGAGATTCCACACGGCCAGCGAGCCCAGAAGTCTCAGCCATTGCCTGCTAGCACAACAACTTGCTTCCAAACTGGATTCCAGCATGTGCGGAGCACCAGGAGAAGCTCACGCTCTCTCTCCTGCAGCAGGAAACAAAAAAGAGAAAGAGAAAGAAATCACCCATGCATCTATTCATGTGTTCATTGATCGCAAACTCAGTTCTGCCACAGAGAGCAACTGTAACTTAAGTGACCTCAGTGAGCGTCGACTCAGTAGGCACCTGGAGCTGCCGTGCTGGGCATCAGATCATGTCCTGGACCCTCAGATCCAGGCGGCCGGGCCCGCACATTTCCCATAATCGTAACGAATCCCTGATGAGTGCAGATCCGCGAGCTGCCCGTCCTCAACTGCACGCCCGCAGCAGGTGGATGCAAGCCAGCGAGGTCTGTGAGGGGATCGACACAACGTCCTGCAGACCTCACACCTCCACAGATATTAACTAATTATTTTGGTAGTGACATCATATCCCTCACAACTCAGACATTTGGAACCTTAAGTTAAGATGGCTGTTTTTCGTAAATCTTATGATGGGATTGCTGTTTTTATTTTACAAATAAATATCTTTCTATTTACATTTGAAAGATAAAATCTCATTCTATTTACATGAGTATTATTTTAATCCTATTATGGGGAAAATAAATTCTTTCCAAAGCAAATGAAAAGTCTTTCTTTCCCCTCTATGACATTCTTGATTCCTGAAGGCCTTTACTTCAAATCACCTTCTTATTTGGCACTATCTGAAGCATTTAAGAAAAAGAAAAACCCATTTGAGACATAAGGGAATGTAGTCTGTAACTACTTAAAGTGTCACTGCAGACAAGTTTTCTTCACTTTAATCCTCTAAATGAAAACACGTATCAACTCCAACCTATCAACCCTATTTGGTTAACAGTACTGTCTAAGTAAAATGTATGACTCTTTAGAAAGTTTGTCTAATGATTTGTAGGTCTGAAGGAGACCAGATCCTACAGACCTCGTGGGGGGAAGGCATTATGCAATGACTATTCGACGTTAGTACGATTTGTAGGTCTGAAGACCAGATCCTACAGACCTCGTGGGGGGAAGGCATTATGCAATGACTATTCGACGTTAGTAAGAGAAAGTGTTTGGGCTCCATCAGCCTGAGAGATTGGGTACAGTCTGTGAAAACAGGGAAAATGCAGTAAAACAACAATCAAGGGTCTCAGTTTTTGCCACATCCCGGGTGAGGCTTGGTCTGTAATTTTGCTCAAATTATGAGTGAAACTAGCAGAATTCCACCAAAAGACAGAGAGAGCAGGCATTGAGTTGTAACCTCAATCTCAAGAATGATTTTTCCCTTCATACTTCAAATAAACAGTATGACACAGGCAAAACACGTGTGGGTAATTCTTTTAATGTTCCAGGGTGTTGCCATTCTTCCATTTTAAACAGAAGTGAGATCTTCTTTCCTGACGTCACGAAACGTTCTTCTGAACACGACCCTCTGTACTGACCATTCTTCACGGATGGGATGGAGAGGCCTCCGTCCGCCTCAGCGCCCCCTGGCTGAGCATTCGGGTGCTGAGTGTTGGGGCTGCTTCATTGGTACCTAACTGCAGGGAATATCTTAATGTGTAATATCTGTGCTCACCTCACTATGTGGTTAGGATAAAGTCCGGGAAGTGGATTATTAGGTCAAAATTAGGAATGTTTTAGCCTTTGATACCATAAGGCACTAATAAGTGAAAACCCAGTCACTTCCCCAGCTCCTCAGTGGCCCCGGCCTGGCTATGCTCTGCAATTTGGAACACTCCTCCAGGAACGTTAGCCAGGAAGCCTGAGGGGCCAGTGACCCCCCCCCCATCAGACAATAACCCCGATTAACTTCCAGTCTCAGAAAGTTTAGTTTGTTTCATTCTTCTAGGCTGTTGATCACAACATAGTGCCTCTCGGGAGTCCCCAACAGCAAAGCAAATCATCAGAAACTTAGTTATGTTGTCCCATCTCTCCACAGAGTCACAACAGTCCCCAGGTGCTGTTTCTTGCATGTCTGTTTAATCTGTGCCTCAACATGTTCTGGAGAATTTGTTCTCGCTGAGGTCCAGAGTGAGTCACAGTCTCAATCCTCGAGCTTCCGTGTTGCCAAAGTCCTCAATGAACATCTGGAGAATTTGTTCTCGCTGAGGTCCAGAGTGAGTCACAGTCTCAATCCTAGAGCTTCCGTGTTGCCAAAGTCCTCAATGAACATCCTCACACATAGAATCTGTGTTTGGGTCTCACAGCAACCGAAAATCTGTAAACACCCCTGGTGACCGATTCGACTGCCTTCAGGATTGATGTCCCGAAGCACCTGTTCCTTCTCTTCCTTGACACAACAGCTGCACGACCTGGACAGTGTATGTTCCTGGAGGCATCTCATTCTCACGCAGACCTCCCATTGACTGGTAGGCACCGACTTCAACCCATCTGTGATATGGAGATTTGAAGAGAGGAAGTCCAGCTCCAGAAAACAGGCAGGACTCATTACACACCAGGGAAAGGGACAACGCAGAGAACTGGCTCCTCCCTCGAGACGCACCGACATCGCCTACGTGGGCAAAATCCCCATCGACTTTGGATCCGCAGGACAGGGAGGTCTGTCCACAGAACACTGTATGAAGGACTCTGATGCAAGTTACACTTCCCTCTGCGTGTGACGGGAAAGGGGACAGCAAATGGAAAACTAAACAGAGGAAGACAGAGGAGGAAGGAGACCCAGCGAGGGAACCAATTCAAGACTCAGTCAGAGAGCCACACCCGCATCCGTGCTCCCAAGAGCACGTTACCTTCTTACTGTATTTTCTTCCCTAGAAACTTCGCAACAAATGCTCCATCTTCCCTGCTTGTCTCTGATGGTTCTGCATGACCTGATGGGGCAAGAAACATTTTCTACTGGATGAAAAGCCTGGTAAATATCCAGGGTTGGGCACCAAGAGAACAGTCACTTCCTGACGATCCACCAACTCAGGGTTCAGATAGTAGCTGAAGGGAGCAGGACGTGGGAGACAGTGAGGACAGCTGTCCTCTGTGGGCGCCATGGAAGACAGTGGACACAACACAGGAAATAGGTCAGTCCTCTTCAGAGACTTGCAGGAAAACCTCTGTTCATCAGTTTATAGTTTCAATTTTAATAGCCTGTGTCATTCATACATCAAGGGAAATGCAGGAAGTTCAATGCATCACTGAGGTCCGTGTGGATTCCCCAACATTAAAATTATTTTAAAATACTTTCTCATCGAGGGAAAACGTTCATCCAAAAATGCAGCTAATAAGACTAGGAAAAGTGGTGCTAGTACGTGGGGATGTTCATCTGAAATTCTCTGGTTCTGCTCCAGCAGCAGGGAGCAGACACTTTCGCAAGATCCTACAGCCCACACTCCTCCCTGGGAACCGAGGGTCCTCCCGCCGGCTCTGTGCTCTGCATCTCCAGCTCCCGCGCCAGCCGTCTCCCAGCAAGCGCACCCACGACATTCTCTTTTGGGTTCAGTCCGTTTCACCTTCTTGTCTGATATTTTCGAGGGTTTTTAATCACAATCCAGCAGATTGATCAGTGACAGATACGAGCAACAACGTTTGCATGCTAACAGTGCCGGATTTTTTATCTGAGATAATATTTCTCTCTTTAAAAGCCTCTGCACGGCTATGTATTAATTAAAATCTAAATACTAAATATTGATTGATGCGTTATCAGGCCATAGCAGTTGGGCCCTGCCACATTGATTTTTTGCTGTGATTTATTATCATATTTAAGAAAAATCATTTTGTGTGATTATACGAGGAAATAGACTTTAGTGAGGGTGTAATTCTTTTGTATCACTTTTGTTGTGTGGAGGACGGGCCAATTCCTCAACTGTGGCTGAGATTGCTGATATCCTTCCTCGCCTCTCCTCTGTGGCCTCCGCCAGCTAATGCTTTAAGCCTGCTTGGTCTTGTCATTAGGAATAATGGGCATTAGGATTACCTCCTTAATCACAACGAAGATTAACAGATGGATGAACCCAAGTTCTTAAAATTATCTAGTTATTAACAAGTATTTCTTTTTATCACATTAATAACATTGTTGCAGAGGATTTTTTTTTTTTCTTTAATGACTAGAATTGAAGCAAAACCCTAGAATAATGTCCAGGCCAGCCCGATATATAGGCACTAGTCAATGAATCTTTTCTCTTAGTGCAAAAGTCAGGGCCGTAGCAGCCAAGCCTAGTCATGAGGATAAGCAGAGACCACACATCTGTATAAAACAGACCAGTGTTGTATATTAAAGAATACACCCGAGTTTATATAAGTAATTTATATATGAACAACATGTACTATGAAAGGAGAAAAATGATTTTTGATTGCCTTAGATGCCAGTCATTTACATTATTTCCCAAAATATACATCTGTATAAAACAGACCAGTGTTGTATATTAAAGAATACACCCGAGTTTATATAAGTAATTTATATATGAACAACATGTACTATTAAAGGAGAAAAATGATTTTTGATTGCCTTAGATGCCAGTCATTTACATTATTTCCCAAAATAATAATGGGTGAGACACGAAATTGTGTGAAAATATTTAAACCTGCAAATTCTAGACTGGAGTACCAACAGAAATATAGTCACTTATGAGTCATTTGAATTATTAAGTCTAAGTATTCCTTACATTTTATTTTCTTCTCATTTATTTTGTATATTCATCTCGAGAGAATAAATTTACTTTTGTACTATATTGAATGTCAAAATCATTCATTGGTCTTCTCACTTAACACTTAACATTTCTTTTCTACATAGGAATAAAAATAAAAGAGAACAAATATATTGTCTTTAACTTCACATTTATGATTTTTTTGGTACAGTCAATGATTCTTTAGGAAATTATATAGGATTTCAGGAATGAAACCTCCCTTTATACTCAACAAAGCATTTATGCCCGTCTAACCCTCTCCAGTAGGAGGGTGCTTTGTCACTGCTGCTGCCTGTATTACAAAAGCCAGTGTGTTCTGCTCAGTTGGTCAAGAAATTCAAATATCAGGCTTGTTCAAGGTTTCTAAAGAGGCCATAATAATAGACATTGAGGGACTTAAGAAGAATTGGGTAAGGTTTAGATGGAGAAAAGGAACACTTTTTAAAGAAAAGAAACTAGATCATTCCATTATCATTAAATTAAAATAAATTTAAAATATGTTTACTTTTCCTCTAATTTCCTAAAAGTTTAGCAAGTAAATTTTTTTAAATGGAATCAGAGAAAATGTTGGGAAGAGAAAAAATTTGGAAAAGGTTTATATAAATGCACTCATCTTGTACATATAGCTTGTTCCCTGTCATTATTGATTAATTCTCAGAGTAGAGAGAAGAAAGAAAGAAAACAAAGTATAAAGGAAGGAAGGAGTCATCTGCTCTTGCTCACAATGGAGTGTATTTACCGGGGTCACCACAGTGTCATAACATCCACAGCAACAGTGACCGTCATAGCTCTTCTTGGACACAGTTGCGGAGGATACAGAAGTAACCAAGATGCCCCGCTGCCCTGACACTGCTCAGAGCCCTGAAGAAGGTGAATGTGCCACCCAACCTGTGGACAGCCGGTGGCCAAGGCATGCACCTGCTACAGGGACACAGAAGAGTGTCCCCAGAGCCACAGAAGTCAGGGATGCTTCTGTAAGGAACGAGTACCTGAGCTGAGTGTCAACTCATCGGTATGAAGGAGGCAGGTGGCAGAAGGGAGCTGCCCCAGCGAGGCATGTGGCCAATGCGGACGGCAGGCCATTCAGTGCCTGGAATAACACCAGGAGCTTTCTGTTGGTCAAACAGGACTGTGCACTTACAGATGTGCAAAAAAAATGAATTCTGAATCAGAGCTCCTATATCAGACAGAGAATGAAAGCCTGAAGCTAAATTTGCGGAAATTATTTTATAGGAAAAACACTAAACTCAGACCCACCTATAAAAACCCTGTTTCTGTCCCTTGCTGTGAGTGTTGAATTATAAAACAGAGATAATGATAAATGGCTCCCCCGTCATTCTCGTAGTCCACACATATGCCGATGATGAAAGGTGTACGAGGTGAGGGGTGGCAGCACATTCCACCTGTGACAGCTTTCAGCCATTTTATTGTGCTTTTCATTTTTCTGAACAGAAAGCAGCGACCTCACTGCTACGTGACTCTCAATCCAATGGCACCTTCCAGAACAAAGCTCATTTGCAGTCACTGATGCTGGCAACCATCCCTGTTTGCCTCATTCCTTACATTCAGGAAAACCCCACTGTCAAATTGCCTAAAGCCACGTCTGGAAGAAAGTAAGCCCTGGTTCCGCCCCACATGCACTCATTTGGTCAGGGATGGGGACAGAACTTCTGAGAGCCCCGGGCACAGTCATGCATCTGTTTCATCAGGCTGGAAGTCAATGCTGGGATGGGTAAGGTGCGGCACAGGTCAGGAGTGACCTGGGGGAGCTGCCCCCGGAGCTGGCTTGCTGGGGAAGTACACTAGGCCTCGGCAGGGGGCCGAGGGGACAGAGCAGCCAGCCAGCCTGAGGGGGACAGCTGACCCCAGCTCTGCTCCCACAGTGGCACCCTGGCACTCTCTCTGCCATGGGCACCTGAAGGTCCTCACCGGAGGCACGCCGAGTGGAGGCTGGTCCCCGAGGAGCGACAGAGCTGGCAGCAGGGATGGCAGCCCAGAGATTTACCTGAGGCCCCGGGATGGCTCCTGGCCGTGGGCTGTGTGAGAATCGCTGGGTGCCGTGGTGGGCTGCTGCACACCAGCGCATAGTGGTTCATTCACCTTGCATGCAATGGTCTAGAATGTTCACATGCAACCAGTGCATTTTGCCAGCCCCCCTGCTGCAAAATAGCTATGGAAAAAATAACTAGGAAAAAACGTGCACGAGCTTAGGGTGACACTGCCAGGGCCACGTGGCATCCCTTACTGCCCCGTGGTTCCTCCTGGATGGACAGGAAAGGCAGGACATAACTCTTGACAGCCATCAGCAACGACAGCCCCTCCCTGAACCTGCCACATACCTCTCCCCCCAACCCCCACCCCTGCACCCCC
>NW_007727073.1:387457-397029 GCF_000696425.1 Galeopterus variegatus | reverse complement strand
GCACCCCCCACCCCCCACCACCTCTGGGTGAATCTGCAAAATGCTCTCAGGTGAGGTATTTTTCCCTTGACTGGGTCTATTTTTGTTCCTCCTTACTGACATTTTCTCTGTTACTTTTTCTATTTCTGTGAGTAATTCTCACCACTGAGTTCATAATTTGGTCTTTTGCTTCACACCCAAACACACTGGGTAGATTGATGGCTTTGTCTCCCTTCCTGATTGAATGTGTGCCCCCTCAAAACTCACGTGCTGAGATCCTATGCCCCCAAGTGATGGTGTTAGGAGGTGGGGCCTTTGGGAGGTGTTTAGGTCATAAGGGTGGAACCTCATGAGTGGGATTAGTGCCCTGATAAAAATGACCCCAAGAGAGCTCTCACACCTTCTTTCCACCATGTGAAAACCTGGCTCAGAAGACGGCCCTCACCAGAGCCCTGACCTTGGCCTTCCAGCCTCCAGAACGGTGAGGAATTAAAGTCTAATGTCTGCGGTACTTTGTTATACCAGCACGAGCTAAGATACCAGTACCCAGGCATCACTGACAAAAGATCCTTCTCAGTCCTGGGCTAGCTGGGTCTGGCCTAATCTAGCCCTGGACCTTCAGCTGTCACACCAGGCTGGCTAAGTGGCAGCCAGTGACCCAATGTCCCCAGAGCTCAGCAGGGCCAAGGACAGTCCTAGGTAAACCCCAGTGCCCAGAACTGTGGATGTGATTCCTGCAGCACTGGCCCCAGATGATCACACAACATCACCCTCATAGTGGGCACTGCAGACACACTACATGCATGTGGTTCACCATCACAAATAACCTGCTACTGAATAAACTGCTACTACCCAGATTTCACGTGGTCCATTTGGGTATTAGTCACCTTCTTTAGGACCTAAAAAGTGTTCTTCCTCCGTAAGAATTGACTGAGTTTCTAAACTGTAGCCCAGTTTTACCAATTGTATCCTACTGTTGTATATCAAAAATGGAGTTACTTTGTTGACAAATGTAATTATGTGCATAATATTCTTCTTTTTCTTGTGGGGGGGTTATAGGTTGAATTAGGTCCCCCCAAAAATATGTTCAATTCCGAATCCCTGATACCTGTGAGTGTGATCTGATTTGGAAACAAAGTCTTTGCAGACGTAATCAAATTAAGATGAAGTCATTAGGGTGGGCCCAACCCGATAGGACTGGTGTCCTCACAAAAAGGGGGACAGACACAAAGGGAAGATAGGCAGGTGAAGATGGAGGCAAGGGCCAGAGTAAGACATTTACAAGTCAAGCAATGCAGAGGGTGTCAGGTCGGCCACCCCCAGGAGCTGGGAGAGAGGCGTGGAACACATCTCCCCCTGAGCCTTCAGGAGAGCATGGCCCCGATGTCACCTTGATTTCAGACTTCTGGCCTTCAGAACTGTTTCCTAAGCTGCCCAAGTGTGTGGACCTTGTTGTGGCAGCCACAGAAAACTAACAGGGGGATGAGATGTACATTTGATGCTGGTGAAAGACACAGGGCTCCCAGTGTGAAATGTCTACACCTTCAGAGATAGAAGACTCCCTCATTCATACAAGGACCTCCACCCACATCTGAAAAGTCATCTCCAAAGCAGTCAAAGGCCAGCTATCCTCCTCCTCCTCAACAACAACAAACAGAAAATGCTATTTACAGTAGCCCCCCCCCTTTATTTTCAGGGATTCGTTCCAAGACCCCCAGTGGAGCCTGAAACCTCAGATTGTACCAGATACCATATATCAACAACAACAAACAGAAAATGCTATTTACAGTAGCCCCCCCCTTTATTTGCAGGGATTCGTTCCAAGACCCCCAGTGGAGCCTGAAACCTCAGATTGTACCAGATACCATATATACTACCTTTTTTCCCTATATATATATATGTATACACATATGAGAAAGTTTAATTTATAAATTATGCATAATAAGAGATTAAAACACTAACTAATAATAAAACACAACAATTATAACAATATACTATAATGAAAGCTATGAAAATGTGGTCTCTCTCTCAAGATATCGGATTGTATTGCACAGTACTGGAGTCACTGGAACCGTGGAGAGCAAAACCGCAGATAAGGGGGGACTACTGTGCTCCGCAACTGTTGAGTGAACCACTTAATCTCCCCAAAATGATCTCGCCACCTATAGAGTAAGGAAGCTGCGTTGCAGGGTTTCTGATATATTTTTCATTGTTCGTGACGCCAGAAAGCCTGTTTAGTAAGTGATCAACTTTGAATTTAGTGTGAGAGCCCTGATTACGTGCTACCTTTCACTGATCAGTCACAAATCTGGTGAACACCATGCACCATAGAGACTAGTCATTTAATGTTCCATACGGAATGAATTAGGCCTTAAGCAAGTTACAGGAATTTGCAGCATCCAGGTTGATTAGAACTGTTAGATAATGTGCCTCGATTATTCAATCTTTTGTTTTTTGTCTTAGGTAGACACAAAACCCGCTAAAGCTGACTAGAGTTGCACTCTGAGAAGACTGACTTCTGAGAGTTTTCCCATGTTCGTGCTATTTTAAAAATAAAGATGAAACTGCAAAATTACTCTGATTTGCCAAAGAAATTTATGGGGCGAGTTCCTAATTGAAACAAAAAGATCTTCATGCTGTGGAGACTGTCCCCTCCCCCCAGCATTTCTCCCATGCAGTCACTCGTTATGTTGGTGTCCCCAGCACCAAGGCACCGTGGTCAGAGTCTCAAGGACAGCCCAAGGTCAGCAAAGACACAGAACTGTCATGAGCTCAGGTGCCGCAGCACGGCTTCCATCCCCTGCGTGTGCTCCTCTGAGGTAGAGAAGCAGCATGACTCATCAGACCAGCCCCTGCACTCGCCTCTCAAGGCTCAGTCGACAGCCCCCTTCCGACAGGCTGCAGCCCACACCTCCAAAGCCGTCGCTTCTCCCAAGAAATCTCTTCAGCTTTCCTCTTACTTATCCTCAGCTAAATGTAGAATTCGTTTACTATAAATTTTTCGGGTGGTGTCAGTGTGCCCGAATCTCACTATGGATTTTTCTCTTCTATCTGAGTAATGTGACATCGTGCATATCCTGCAGATGAGGTGGCCGAGTAAACCTACCTGGATACAAAACCATGCGATTGCAGAGGATAGATGCAGCCCTTTCTCCAGTTCCAAAGATTCCATATTCCCACACGTTGCATCTCTTGCCACCACCCCTGTGTTTTTCAGGTCTCGGTTGCTAAAGAACATGTCCTCAACACGTGTATCATCTGCTTGTGTTCACGCATCTGCACGCCCACATAACGGAGAAGTTTGTTCAGACAACACAGGCTTCCACTGCCTTGGTTCTATGGCAGCGATTCTTGGGGACATCTAACAGTCAGAAGTCGCCAAAAGGCAACATTGACTTTCCATGGCACTGGTCTTTATTCTGACAACTTTCATGCACGTGTCTGCTCTCCTCCAGAGTGCTAGTCCATTCTGACCCTAAAAGAAGAAAGCTCTGCTTTGGCAGTTCTGTGGCAGTGCCTCCCGGACACACCCCTCATGTGCAGCCCTCAGCCCCCTGTCTGGCACAGCAGCCCAACGCCCACTGCTAACAGACGATGAGAAAACAGGCCCTCAGGCTAGAGAACTAGAAGAGGACTGCCAGGGAGCCATTCCAGCCTGCAGCATGCGTTGTCACCAGCATCCGCCACAGGTCTATGAGGGAAGCCGTGCCTGCAGAGAAAAACCTGCGTCTGGAGGCAGGAGAATCATGGGCGAAGAACAAGGAATATAGACAGTCCCATTAAACAAGGAGTCTCTCCCCGCCCCCATGGCTGGCTGGTACAGGGCTCGAACCCCGGACCTTGGTGTTACCAGCAGCACGCTCTAACCAACTGAGCTAGCCGGCCAGCCCCTAAACAAGAGTTCTCTAAGGTCACTTTTTTTCTAGAAGAAAAAGCCTTCCTTGTAAATAACGAGAAAACTGATGAGAATAGAAAATAAGAAAAATACCTGCTCACATGAGAAAAAGTATGAGCTATAGTATTTTCAAATATCTCAACCCATAAATACCAAACAAGATCCCTCCTTGCTCAACGGAAAAGCACTTATCCATTGCTCCTGCTGCCTCATCATTTGCAATTGTCGTCTGCATCCGAAGACATGGATCCAGTTCTCCTTTTCATATCTATCTGCCTGGCCTGTCAGAGTCCTACTAGATTACTCCGCCTGCTGCCTCATCATTTGCAATTGTCGTCTGCATCCGAAGACACGGATCCAGTTCTCCTTTTCATATCTATCTGCCTGGCCTGTCAGAGTCCTACTAGATTACTCCTTCTCACTATACTAAACTGTGGTCTCCACATAAATTATTCCACCACTTCTGGCTGCAGCGGTGGAGTGGCAGGATGGATAAACAGTGAGCGGGGCTATGCCATGGCTCTAAATCTCCATCAGACACTGTTCCGGTGGCTGCGCCCCTTTATCTTAAGCGTGTCATTCCTAATTTCCCACTGCCGAGCCCCACCACATTATTTCATATTGTTTTAAATCGCAGGACACATAGCCACAAAATGCGGAGCGACTTGTCTGAATAAGAAAGGTACAGCCGAGCTCTTGCAACCATGTGGTAATTGCTAACACGCAAATCGTGCCATTTATATACATACTCTTTGTCATTCTGAATTAAAATGTGACCAAAAATTTGATGTCCAAACTGCCATAATAATTAACTGTCACAACTAGTTATTATCTAGATATCCCAAAATTTATATCCAGTGAGGTAACACAACATATATCATATTTTAAAGCTTACAGGGAACAGACCAAATGTGAAATTAAAATACGCTTTTTTAAAAATGTAATTGCTTACTGCTTCTGGGGATTTCCCACCAAATGGGCATTTTCTCCTAAAATTTCTGCTAACCATACCATGCAGAAGAGCATTACTCTGTTTCTGTCTCTCTGGGATCTCAATAGTCCTACCGTACATTGATGGACGTTTTTCTTGAAGCATAACAAGAAACTTTGTCCTGAAATCCTGGAGAGGGATGCTTTGCTTGCACAAGAATGATGGCATCACCTGTCACTGTGACTAAGGGCTAAGCAGGAAGGGAACGTGCCTTTCCCTATTGGCGACACGGGCCCTAAACCTCTCTTTCTGCCACCAGCAAGTGTGGGTTCCAGCCCCCCACAGGACCTGTCCAATCACCATGGAGCTCACCTACCCAAACAAGTGACTAGACACCTTCGAGGAGAAGTGGCTTAATTAAAAGTAAAGCAGACGTGCCTTATGTGTTTAGCGCGCCAATTTGCTCTGACCTGAGAACGGCGCTCTGATTACCTTCTATAATTATGTCATACCTTATAGCCGCAATATGATAAATCAGCAGGAAGAGCCGGTATGCTTCCTGGATCGGGAAGGCCCCATGCTTACGAGGAAACTTATTTTGAACATACATAGGTAGCCGTAGAAGACATGCTACGCACTTCAGACTTAGCTCACTTTCTAGCCTCAATCGGGCCCTGCCCCACCCCAGCTCCCCGCATACACGTGGCAGGTGACGGTTAGGCGGTGGTGGGGTTTGGTGCTCATCAGGGAGCCCCTCGGGCCCCTCAGCAAAGCTGGGGGAACCCCTCGCCCTGGCCGTCACCGTGTACGCGCTGGGGCTGCGAGGCTCTCTGTGCTCGATCTTTTATCATTACTGCCTCGAAGGGGACATCCGACCCCCCACGGCCTGTGTGGAACAGGCGTCCAGCTCACACCTGGTGTCTGTCAAGGACACGTCTGCTCAGGGTTGATTCCGGCTGAGGGGAGGCCTGCCCCGCCGAGGTCCCTGCACTGCTGCACCTGCTGAGCCGTGGCTGGCGGAGTGAAATGAGTGGGGGTAGCCAGAACCCGGCGGGTCCTGAGGCTCGCGGGGACACTCACCCGAGGCCTGGACCTCAGCGATTCAGCGTCAGCCTGGGGCAATGTCGGCCCCAGGACGCATGGGCTCTGCCCTGAGGTGGCTCATTTGCCCTGGACCCCCTGCCTGGCCCTGAAGGAGGGAACCAAAGGAACCAGACGCCGCTGGACCCGCCCTGGGCGAGGCTGTGCCCTGGCCAGCCCTGCAAAACGCAGTCCTACCATTTGATGTATTTCCACTTTTTAATCATTGCTGTGCTCACTCATGCAAACTGATGGCAAGAAACTAGTTTAAAGACTGGCCAGAGTTAATGACAATATATACTTAACTCCCAAGAGTGTAGAGTTCCTGTTCTCATCACAGAAGATGGTGAGTATGTAGAGAATGCACATGCTAAAGAGCCAGAGTTAGCCATTCCTCGGTGTGTAGATGTATCAAAACAGCATGCTGTATACATACATATGCAATTTTTACCTGTCAATTACAATTTTTTATTTTAAAAAATGTTGCTCACAATTTTTTTCTTGTTGAGTCAAATTTTGTCAAATGTGGCAACACATCTAATAGCAAAAGTAATATATTTACTTTTTCAATAACTTCACCACAACCAAGAATAAATGTGCTTTTGATCTCTAAGAAAAGTCACAGGATTCAAAATAAAAAAGGTTTTGTACAATTATCCCCATATAAATCAATAATTTGTGTTCAAAACAATTTAGCTGCCCTTTTTTTTTTTCCATGCAATAAAGGAAATTGTTTTCTTTAATCGCTTAGTTCCGGTGGTATTAACTGCAAAGTGGGCTGGTCTCGCCCTCCACAGACAACGTGAGACCATGGCCACTTCTAAAGGTTAGGAAGGGAGAGCCCTGTGGCAAACTCTGAACAACCTAATTATGTTTAAATACTACTAAGGGCAACCAAACTTTTCAGGATGTGTTTAACAGAAAGCAAAGTGTTCCCATGGATAAAAAGTACCTTTCTTTCAGGATTTAAAGACAGTTCCTCTCCCAAAGAAAAGAAATATCTGCCTGTGATCCTTTAGCTCTCAGGGGATATGACATGGCATGCTCATGCCTCCTCTCCTGACCCTCTGCTTACTAAGTGCAGAGGAGAAGCAAAGCCATGTGGCCTGCAACTATATTTCCTTGAGGTTTGTTTGTCCAGAATCATTCAAGACAAAACCTCAAGAAATATGCCTTCGGTCTGACACCACCTAAGCCAAGGTCTCCAATGACACTGCCAGACTGCAAATGCATGTAACACTTTCAGTGAAAAGGCAGGGGTGGTTAATGCTGAATAATTCTTTGAGGGGGATTTTACTCCATTTCAATCTAAGTAAATGTAAAATGAGCTCTAAGAGTATCTCTAGGGTAAGTCTGCATGAGCCCAGTTCAGACAGTGGCCATAGACATTTTCTTTCTCTCTCTCATAAACACAGCAAGGTATCACAAAATCATTAACATTTAATTTTGAAATAACATCTAAAGACAGTTCATTAACATCAATGTCCTAAAAGTAATATGTAGAGACTGAGATGGGAGGAGAGATTGAGAGAAAAATCAGAAGAAAATATAAGTCAGTGATACAAGTACAGAAGAAATCACAGAGGTTTAAAAGATTCGTTGGCTGATTCTAACACAAATACATCTAAGGTTTGGTGGAATAAAAAAATCACAATGTGATATTATTTTAATTCTCTTTGAAATTGGTGCATTGTGACAAAATAATAGCAACTAAATTATCTGTCTGCATTGATATGACTAAAATGTGTGTTTAACACGGAATAAGAGTAGTTAATATGTTTGTGTTTATAAAGTCCTTGTAAAATTCAAGTCCCTCGTGATGAGGAGGAAAACAATTCCAACTAATTCCGATATGAATTATAATGACAGTTCTCAGCAAGAGACTAGAATTTTGAAACGTGCGTTCAGATAGCCGCACGTAGTTTAGTGAGCACAATTAACAGGTAACAATGAAAAGCGAGATCTACCTGATAGGGCCTAGCACAGAGCCTCATAATTAGGGGCCTAGCACAGAGCCTCGTAATTAGTAAGTGCTACAATTATTTTTAAAGTAATTACTCAAATTTTTTTGATAGCTCAGTTCTTAAATAAGCATTAAAAATGCAAAGAGCATCCAAAAAGCGTGTTCATCTATTATGTAATTTACATCTCATGTATTTTATATTATAAATTCTATATCTACGTTTTTCAGCCAAAATCTGTTTTTAGAAAATGAAACTAACAGTATAAGCAAAATGAAAGAATAAATTAGTAAAAATGAAAAATCATAGAAAAAATGTTTTGCATTTTTTGCTTTTCAAATAAATAAGGGAAGTATGCCTCAATTATAAAAATAGTTGTCTTATGTTTCAACTTACCTTTACACATGTAGGCATGGTCTAATTTTTTTTAAATATATAGTATTACTTTGGGAAGCAAGGATTGTGATTACGGAATATTGGGGTATATAAATCAATTAACAATTCCTCATTTATCTGCCTCATCTTGTATCTTCCTTTGTGTGAATGATTAATTCCTTTCCTTCCAAAAGTTCAGAGACTAAAGAAATTGACCAAAAAGTGAATTACAAGGGTCTATACCCTGCAGAAAATATTAGTCAATGAAATTTGCTTTTCATAAAAACATGCCAAATTGGCCTTTAAAAAAATAAATCAGTGCTGGCCGGTTAGCTCAGTCGGTTAGAGCACAGCCTGTAACACCAAGGTCAAGGGCTCAGATCCCCATACTGGCCAGCCACCAAAAAATAAATAAATAAAATAAAATAAAATAAACTTTAGAAAAAAAAATCAGTGCCATTAAAAAGTGGTCAGACCATCTAAAAAGAGACGTTGGTAAATTGTATTTGTGTGTTTATCAGAAAGACCTGTGTATCAATTCTGTTTTATCCTCACTTCATCTTCACACAGTCTCACTTTTTTCTGGTTTTATTGTTTCTTACAAGGGTACTTCAAAGAGTTCACAGAAAGATTCGTATTATCTTTTAATTCTATTTTTCCAAACTTCCTGAAGATTCCTTATACACCTTTTCCTAGTCTTCCCTGCCCCACCTCTACATTTGTTTGTTCGTTGTGTCTCTACAAATGTAAATGACCAGTGGTTGAGTTCATCCCGTCCCCTGCCTTCATTCTCCATGTGTGGCCTTCGCTGACAGTTTCGTTTCCTACATGTTGCTCAATAACTAATGACCCTGGGAACTTATTGCAAATGCTTTGGGAATTAGCTTCCCCAGTTTAAAACACTTTTGTCCATAATATTAAATGAAAATGTATGTTGAACTAAGAACACAGTTGCTCAGAAATATTTAAACAATGTGAATTCTATTTTTCAATCAGAAAAATGAATTTCAGGTTTAAACATAGATAGGGACACACACAGCTTAGTGTAACAATAAAGTATGACCTGGGTTCACTCTGTAATCTTAATTTTAAAAACTCACAATCAATATGTGTACACTGCTTAACGACTAGTCAAAATCTCTTCTTTTGCAAATATCAGTTGTCCACACTGATAGCCTATAAAACGCCCTGATTTCATACATTTTGTCTCTTTCAAACATGTAGAAACCTTTTTCTTCCTTGCATCATTCAGTGACTTGTTCTGGAGCTGTGGACGAATTTTAGCTAATACTCCACTGAAATGGAACAGCATTCACATATGATAGAAGTGATTAAAATAACAGTATCTAAT
>NW_007727073.1:384428-386966 GCF_000696425.1 Galeopterus variegatus | reverse complement strand
CTCCACTGAAATGGAACAGCATTCACATATGATAGAAGTGATTAAAATAACAGTATCTAATTTTCCATGATGTCTCCCATTTTCTCGTCAGACCAACACACAGCAGAAACAGCGGTCAGTAACAGGTCACTGAGAGCGAGCCTGGCCTTACTGACACGATGACAGGAAGTTTGTGTCAAGTCCTGTTCCACACACTATGCATCTTTCCTGGCTTCTCCTCTGCAGGGAGAGACTAAAGAACTGAAAATGTGAGAACTTTCTCTTCTGGTTCAACACACTCCCATTTCATTGTCATGAATGGAAGTTTCACATGCAAGAATAAAAATTAAAACTCAATTTTGTATAATTCACTCAAAACTGAAATTTAAAAATCTTCATAAACATTGAGTAGCCTAATTAAAGTATTTAGAGGGCAGTTGCCTCCACATCAAATGAACGGGAATGTACTTTCCTTTTTCTCCCAAATGTTTGACTGTTTGTGACTTAAAGTAACACGGGTACACACTGCAGTTAATTCAACAATTGTGCTTCTGAAACGTGCAGAATAAGTTTTTGTAAATCAAGTGTTTCCACCGAGCTGCCTTATGTCTTTGGAGATCTTCTTCTTCTTTGACCCTTGACCTTCAATTTCAAAAATCGTATTCTCCCCACCCACGTTCATGTCACCCAGCACACTCACATGTGCTCACAATCACTCACACACAGCCACACACATGCACTCAATGCTCACAATCACTCACATGTGCTCTCACACTCACACACATGCACTCACATGTGCTCACAGTCACACACTCACATGCTCACACAGTCACACGTGCTCACACTCACTCACATGTGCTCTCACACTCACACACATGCACTCACATGTGCTCACAGTCACACACTCACATGTTCACACACAGCCACACATGCTCAGACTCACTCACATGTGCTCACACACATGCTTACACAGCCACACACATGCACTCACATGTTCACATACACGTGCTTACAGTCACACTCACATGTTCACACAGTCACACATGCTCACACTCACATGTGTTCACACATGCTCACACTATACACACTTTTTTGTCTTAATTAGGTGATGATCTGTCATCTCTCACTGCAGTTCAATCATTTCAACAATCAGTTTCCTTTTGAAATATAATTATTCCCTTAATAATCTCTTCTGCGTTTGGTGGGTTTTTTTTTTAATGTTGGGTTCCTAGAACAGCAAAATGTTGAACTGAATCGCCATTATACTGCAACATTAAAATGAGTTTTGGAGAAAACAGAAGTACTATTTAGACTTTAATGACAAAGCAATAGTTTTCTTTAACAAAGGTTTTGCTATAATTACTCTTCCCATGATAGTTTCAAGTCAGTTCCTTGAAACTAATTTTTCAAATGACTGCACATTTTCTAAAAGCATTATAATTTTCAATAACTTCAAAACTCTGTGATGCATCCTAACAAGAATGGTCCTTAAGAATCCATGGCCTGGGCAAAAGGGGCACACATGTCCGTTTCAAGTCATTTCTACCACAGACGGGAAGTTCCTGCTCTTTCCCTTCATTGCTGTTTTTCATCTAGAAAAAAAATTTGTCATCTATAAAAACATAGCATTTGCTTTTTTTATCCTCATAAGTGCACATATATTCTGAGACTGGTGAAAAAAAAATAACATTCAGCCCAATTTCTTAAGTGGTATGCAACTAAAGAGGTAAAATGCACGTGTCGTTATGTAACTCAAGAGCTGAAAAATAAAATGATGAAGAGCACAATCAAGGACAAAGCTCAGTTTAAATGAGGCTTCTGGTGCCGTTTGACTGGGGAAGGCCACCTCCCTCAGGACCTGTGGACTCCCAGCCCCATCAGCACCCAGATCCACCTGCCTCCTGGGCATCTCCCCAGGTCAGCTCCTCTACTCGCAGACTCTCATGGCCGCTCATGTGACCCGGCACATCCTATTTCTCTACCCCAGACACTTCCAGGCCTGAGATCCAGCAGCTAGTTCTCCACTGACACCCACAGACCTCACTCTCCATGTGTCCCCAGCTGAGCCATGGCTTGCACACTGGACCAGTGCTGACTGAACACCTGCCATGTCCCTCTCCACACCCTGTATTCCCTTCTCCCAAGTGACCCAAATCACAAACCACAGGGCCAGCCTCATCATGCCCTTCCCCTCCCCACCGCCCACCCCACAGCAGGTGCTGCCCCAGCAAGGTGCCAACGCCTAGCCTGAGGATGTGCAGCCATCTTCCATCTCTCTCCGAACACTGTCAGGAGGCTACACAGGGAAAGGGCACCTGCCCAGGGTTTTTCTCCTCTGCTAAAATAGTTAGCAATTTTTAAACCATGGCTTCTCTTAAGAAAGAAAGAAAAGCTTGTTTTCCTCAGCAAATATCCAAATACACAATTGATCACCAATTCTTGTTTATTCTACCTCCTAAATGTTTCTTGATTGCAGAATGGATTAATTTTTAAGAGTATTTCTCGGGGGCCGGCCCGGTGGCGCACTGCTACAGTGCGCCGCTTGGGAAGCGCGGCGGC
>NW_007727073.1:380640-383519 GCF_000696425.1 Galeopterus variegatus | reverse complement strand
GTGCTGATAACACCAAGGCTGCGGGTTCGGATCCTATATAGGGATGGCCGGTTTGCTCACTGGCTGAGCGTGGTGCTGACAACACCATGCCAAGGGTTGAGATCCCCTTACCGGTCATCTTTTAAAAAAAAAAAAAGAGTATTTCTCAACGTACATCTCCAGTTCCCACACTAGTCCTCGTTCTGTATTTTTCTTCCAAGAGCAAGCACTGTGTTGACCTCAGCAGAAGGTGACCTCATGCTAGACAGGGCCTTCTCCTGTGACACATGTATCCTGTGCCTCCATGTGCAAGTGGACTGCAGATCCTCCCAGGACACCTCTCCTCAGCCCCACCTGCATCTGCCCACACTCACCAGGCAAAGGCCTCCTCCTGGTGGCACTCTCCTGCCCATCTCCTGTTTCCATACAAGGTCCCCTCTCCTGACCCAGTTCCCTCAGGCTGGGATCCTCCTCCTGGGACCTCCCCCCAGGTCAACCCACTCCTTCAGATCTGCCTCACCCATGCCTGCCTGGCCATGGCCTGCCTCTGCCTGCCCCCTTCTCTCCCACCCTCGTCCTCAAAACCTCTCTCTCCCCTCCCCTCTATTCTCACCAGTGCAGTTACAACCTCAGTGACTGTGTGCTAGGACACTGCCCGCTAACCACCCAGCCCCTCAGGCCAGACCCTCCCCTCTGTGGCAGGTGACATCTCCCCCACCCCACCCTGGCTCAGGGGTGATCTGGCATCCAGCAGCCAGAGACCCAGGGTACCAAAACTCCCCAGAATGCACAGGCCAGCCCCAGCACAAAGAATTTCCTCAGCCAGATGTCAGAGGGTAAGAAACCTGCTCTAAGGCTAGAGGTCTCCACAGCAACGGTGCCACTGCAGGGGTTGCTGCTGCAGGCAGGGGTGGTTTCCTGCTGGAGACAGCTGGAGGAGCTTGTCTCCTTACAGCAGAAACTCCCCCCCACCCACAGTCCCCACCGCTCGTTTGACCATGCTGACAGGTAAAAACGCAAAGTGCCCGAAAAATTTCTTACAGTCAAATCTTTGGTCAATGCTGAATTACACTAACCAGAGGTTATCCTAACTGTACGACATTAATATGCTAATATATACATGAAAAGTCCAAAAGGGTTATAGAATATGCAAGATTTCCCAAATTTCTCCAAACACAAAACATTCCTTTCAAGAGTCTCAAGGAGCACTCTGTATTTCCACACTCGGAGGAATGGAACATCTCATCTGATCACACATTAGGGGTCTGGTAATAGGTTGACTGCCACATTCTGCTCTTCAAGACAGTCAGATTATATTTTAAGCTTCACCATGCAAATAATTTATCTTCAGCAGTTTCCTCAAAAATACTATTATAAAGATAAGAAACAATCTGAACAGAGTCATGCCCTCGACTATGGTTTGACAAAAGCTAGTGAATCTCTCTCCAGAAACACAGACTCCACCTGTACACATATACACATAGGAGTATATTTTGCGAGTTACTAGCCCCAGGTTGCAAGCCCTCTCCTGCATGAGCAGGAATCCAGAGGCAGTGGACGGGCCATTGACAATCAGATGCTCAGATGGACACAGAGCTGTGGCTGCTCTGCACCTCTGCCATTGCCCGTCTGATTGGTCTTTATAGAATCTCATCATTTGGGGATAGCCCCAGGGGTGGATCTTCATAAGTCACATGAACAAGCCAATTAATTTGTTCAAAATCATCCCACCTGGTTACCCCCAACCTCTGGTTAAAAAAAACATTGGTTGAGGCTGGTTTGTTAGCTCAGCTGGTTAGAGTGCAGTGTCATAACACCAAGATCAAGGGTTCAGATCCCCAGACTGCCAGAACCAAAAAAGAAAAAAACATTGGCTGAGAAAGAAAGAGATTGGTGACTCCTGGGGCTGCGGGAGGAGAAATAAGGAGTAACCATTAATGAGTAGGGTTTTCCTTTTAGGGTGATAGAAATGCTCTGGAAATAGATACAGGTAGTGGTAACACAACATTGTGAATGTACTAAATGCTATTGAATTATTCACTTTCATATGGCTAATTTCATGTTTTGTGAATTTCATCTCGATGAAAGAAAGAAAGAAAGAAAGAAAGAAAGAAAGAAAGAAAGAAAGAAAGAAAGAAAGAAAGAAAGAAAGAAAGAAAGAAAGAAAGAAAGAAAGAACATTGGTCGCTTCCATCTCCATGGTTGTCAATCTCTACAACTGATGTTCAGTGAGTGGAGACAGCCTCCAACTTCTCTACTGATGTCAAGTACATGAAAACTCGAAAAAGAGTGACCTTTAATCAGGTCCCCTAGGAATGTGTGCTGGTACCAATATAATATTATTTTCCTAAAGTTTATTATCCACCTTCTGCTATTTTAATGGCACTTTAAAAATATATCTATGTCAAAAAATTTTAGAAAACATGGTCATACATATTAGTCCGCCTTACTTCTTGAAATTGGCGAGTGTATCTAGTAAAACTACAACCTAAAATGACAGCAAACATAATCACACGACCATATTGGAACATTCGAAAATATCTGCATATGCACATAATGATGCTTTAAATATACATACATATATTAAGTAGGAGACAGCACTTACCAAAGCTGTATGAGCAGACTGTATCACATAACATCACATGTCGTTCTGTACATTCTGAATGTGAACCACATGCAAAGAAGACATTACAAAGTCTCTACTTTGTCTCTGCAAAGCAGGCCGATACATCTTTTGCCTACAATGTTATCCTCTCTCTAAATAGACACAAATGGTTGGCTGATTGGCTGATTTTGATCATTGCTGTGACGGAGACATGGTTACAACAGCACGTACCACGGTCCTGTGATATTCAAGCACACGCTGACGATCAACAGGATGATAGTTATCCACGTCGTCT
>NW_007727073.1:378814-380185 GCF_000696425.1 Galeopterus variegatus | reverse complement strand
AAACATGGTCATACATATTAGTCCGCCTTACTTCTTGAAATTGGCGAGTGTATCTAGTAAAACTACAACCTAAAATGACAGCAAACATAATCACACGACCATATTGGAACATTCGAAAATATCTGCATATGCATATAATGATGCTTTAAATATACATACATATATTAAGTAGGAGACAGCACTTACCAAAGCTGTATGAGCAGACTGTATCACATAACATCACATGTCGTTCTGTACATTCTGAATGTGAACCACATGCAAAGAAGACATTACAAAGTCTCTACTTTGTCTCTGCAAAGCAGGCCGATACATCTTTTGCCTACAATGTTATCCTCTCTCTAAATAGACACAAATGGTTGGCTGATTGGCTGATTTTGATCATTGCTGTGACGGAGACATGGTTACAACAGCACGTACCACGGTCCTGTGATATTCAAGCACACGCTGACGATCAACAGGATGATAGTTATCCACGTCGTCTCAGGAGAAACACTCTGTATTCATTTCTCCGACAGAGACACAGGTCACTATAGGTGCTGCCATTTCGTCCCACTCTGAATGAAAGGGCTGTCAGGAGGCATTAGAGAGATGGGAAAGGGCACCAGAGGCACACTCACGTCAACACCCCAACGTCTGGTCACCTTCTGAAGCACAAACGCCACTTTCTACCACTGCCACCTTGAAAGTCTCAACACAGATGCACGCGGCGGCTCTGGACGGCCACTTTCACGTTTGCACCGCCTCCCTGCAGCCCCTGAGATCTCTGTGAACCTCAGAGTGACGTGTTGGTAACATCTGAGAGAACGTATTAGATCCAGCATGTGCCAGGGCCCTCCGTGTGGGCGGGGTACCTGGGGGAGAGCTGCGTCCACATGGGACCCTGGGTGTCTGGGCCACTCATTCAAACATTTGCTGAGCATCTGCTCTTTCCCATCCCCCTTCTTCTTGGTCCTTATGTAACTGACCCCTGAGCCAACATGGTGCTGGGCCCAGAGCTGGATCAGAGTTTCCATGTGTCTCTGCCACATTCCAAAACTCCATACAGTTATTTCTGCACTGTGCCTCACCTGAACTTTTCATCTTCTCTGATTCAGCATGGAGAAATGGAAGGTGCTAATGACCAGGTGAAATTCTTATTTTGGTGGAGGCACATTTTTCAAGATGCAGTCTCTGAAAGGCTTGGAGACAACAGAATGAGCTCAGCTTTCGGAGAAGCCTGAGTGTGACCTGTGTGAACCCAGAGACGTCACCAAACCTGGCTGAGCCTCGGCTTCCCACAGCTTTCTCTCCAGCCATGTATGGCTTCAGCCATGTGGCCTTGCACGCTTTTCTGAAACCCCTGGGGCATCTGTTTCCTCATCCTTAACAGGA
>NW_007727073.1:376128-378547 GCF_000696425.1 Galeopterus variegatus | reverse complement strand
ATGTGGCCTTGCACGCTTTTCTGAAACCCCTGGGGCATCTGTTTCCTCATCCTTAACAGGAGAAGAGTAGTGCCCTGCAGGGTAAGTTAAGGATTGGCAGAGATGACATAAAGCCCTAGCACAGTAACCAGTGGGTGAACAGTAAATAATCTGAGTTAAAGAGACACGTGTGCAAATAATATGATCCATGGAGGAAGCACATGGAGTTCACGCACTATGTGTAAGTGTCCTAATGTCCTGTGCCCACAATCCCTGAAGAGAAGAGGAAACAGCAGGTGGAATTGGGCAGGTGAGAGGATGGTGGAGCTTGCATGTGGTGGACGACAGAGCTACTCCTAAGAGCTTGTGTAAGACCACTTTGTGACAACTTGTGAGAAGCATAAAACTCTCTTCTATTATTGTTATTAACTGTATCCATAATTCTTAAAATAAATAAATAAAAACAAACAAAGGAACCATAAGAGTAAAGTATACATAAACTTGAAATTCTTCTTCAAAGAAAAATGTCAAACTGGATCCAACCATCAGTCAAGAAAATAGAAGCAGAGATTATTTCAGGTGAGTCAGAGGTTCAAAGAGAGGAAGGTGAGTGGGAGCCACAGGGAAATCGGCTTAGATGTACAGAGAGGCCAAGGCCAGAAGGGAGAAATGACACCATCCGAACAAATCTGTCTGCAGAAGAAAGTGTACTTTGCCCCAGAAATCCAAACAACAGCAACAACGTCAGGACAGATGAAGTCAATACTCTCTTGCCATTGCTTCAGGGAGGACGATGATGTATTGCAAAGGAGGGAAAAGGGAGAATGTAACGCCATGCACGAAATTCTGAATGCCGGCCTTGTCAGAGTACATATTCGCAGTAATAGGAGCCGTGCTCCATAATTAGGGTGGGCAATGCTTAATGAAAGGGAGAATGTAACGCCATGCACGAAATTCTGAATGCCGGCCTTATCAGAGTACATATTCGCAGTAATAGGAGCCGTGCTCCATAATTAGGGTGGGCAATGCTTAATGATATTCGCCAATTAAAGACAAAAATGAATGCAGGCTCCTTTACTTAACTTTAATTAAAATCAAATTACTCTTTTAATTAACCTTGGGCACATCATTAATACCACTGAACCTACATTAATGCATCTGTAAAATGGGTTAATAAGCAAAGCAATTGGAAAGACTGGAGCAATTAAAGAATAAAGGTGAAAGAGCCTGATACAATGCCCGGTCATAACAGGTGTTCAGTAAATCGGAACTGAGCACTGAGGGAACTAGAAGCTGGAGGAGTATGGACACGGTGGCAGGGCACAGAGTACCCTGAATTAGCCCAGGAAATCCAAGGGGGGACCGATGTGAGAAGCTTAGCCACAGGGCACATGTCTCGTGTGTGTGTGCATGTGCGAGTGTGTACATGCTTGTCTATTATCTCAGATCACTCCCACCCCAGCCCCAGCACCCACCATGCGGCGCACACAGTGGGTGCTCAAAGAAACACTTGCAGAACATCTGCTGTGGCTCTGGAGTCTCCTGCAGACAGAAGAGGTGAGCATGGCTTCCTGACCTGGGTACATGAAGGCTGGCCGCAAAATGAATTTGAGAGTAACGTAAAATGAAACTTAACCAGAGCTAAATCGTAAGCGGGGGACTGTACTCTTTAGGATCACAGAAGAGATCAATTTAGGAAAATGAGATTGTGGCTGTGCTTTGAACATGTAAGCAAGCATGATCACTTTTTCTCAAATTTGCCATAAGAAATAAGTGGTTCCCATAGTAATTCTGTTTGCCACTTTCAGAGCCACAGTGTTTTCATAAATAGTGTGGAATGCCTTTATAACAGAGGAGGATGCTCACTCGGCTGAAGACTTTCTATGCAAGAGTGATCCTGAATTCAGCCCCGCAGATGAGGGGGTTACCTGAGCTTCTCCATGGCATATATAGACAGGGGAGATGTTTCTGTCATATTACATGTGACATAGTCTTGATGCTGTTCTCAAATCTCAGCTTTCCCTTTGGACACTTGGAACCTCTGAGAGGGAATTGGCTTTGGCTGGCTCAGAGCCCACCCTCCCCACCAGCACCAACCCCGTCCTCTCTTCTTCAGGGTCTGCGCTGTGCCACCCTGCTCTGGCCACAGAGCTCCGGGTGTGCAGGGCTCCCTCGTGGTACTCCCTCCTAATCTGCCTTTCATATCCCAGCTGGCCTCCATTCTGCCACCACCTCCCTCTGGTCTCAAGGGTCTCATATTTCTCCTCTGTCCTATTTTCTATCATAGTGGCCACAACTGTCATTGATACTTTTACTATTGTTTCCATTTCTTACAGTGCCCAGACCCCTCTTCCAGATGAGCATCTGATCTCTCAGGCTCTGAGGATGCCTCCACTCACATGTGCTGTGAGAGGCCCCAAGCCACTGCTGTCCAGACCCC
>NW_007727073.1:368309-375851 GCF_000696425.1 Galeopterus variegatus | reverse complement strand
TATCCCAGCTGGCCTCCATTCTGCCACCACCTCCCTCTGGTCTCAAGGGTCTCATATTTCTCCTCTGTCCTATTTTCTATCATAGTGGCCACAACTGTCATTGATACTTTTACTATTGTTTCCATTTCTTACAGTGCCCAGACCCCTCTTCCAGATGAGCATCTGATCTCTCAGGCTCTGAGGATGCCTCCACTCACATGTGCTGTGAGAGGCCCCAAGCCACTGCTGTCCAGACCCCGCTGCCTGCCCAGGTGACTGAGTGGACGTGTATGAGCCGTGCTGTCCCTTCCTGGTGAGATTATAATAAAAACAGCTACAACCTTTCAGCAGCTCACCGAAGGACACTCAAAAACCACTCACAAGTTTCTTTCAGTAATGTGGGCGAGTCTGGTTTCATGAAATTGGTATGTCACTGTACAATGCCGGCTAATTTTACAATGTACCGCAGAACTGGCAACTTAAGAGAAGTACGTAATTAATACTCCTGAAAAGTGAAGAATCTTTTTTAAAGCAAATAATTGTCCTTTCAGTTTTCTATTTTATGAATTTTGACTTACTAGGTTATCTTAAAGCACAGTATACATGCATAGATAGCATCCAAACATTTCCAGATTTTAGGCAAATCCACTTTCTACCCAGTGGTCAAAATTTTTATAAAGAATTTTTTTTTCTTTTTTTACTTTCTGATTCCAAGAAAATCAGTTTATTTGGGGGATGGTGCACCCCCATCACTGGAAGGCAAGGAACATTCTTTTCTTGTGACACCCACCCTTTCATAGAGAAACTGTGTGCCTCGAATTCCTGTCTCTGATTTCAAACAGAAAAGTCCTGATGAATCAAACATACGTAGTTCAAGGCACAGAATACATTATTAAGCAAAACTTCTCTGCCATGGCCAGCATTCAAGACAAGGGGGACACAGAAATATGCCTGTGAAGATTTGACCACATCCAGTGGCAGGTGCAAGCTCTTCAGTTCTAAAAATGTGCCCCTCTTTCTGAACCTGGTTACCTTAAGGTAGAGAGAAACCCCTCATTCCTCACTGTCCCCTCTGCATAGACCACACACAGTTATGAGTGAGTTAAGTGGCCCATGTGTCTGGACGTACCTGCTGATTTATTTAGCTAACCAAATCATATTTCCTAGTTTGAGAATGCAACCTTCATGATGTTATTTTTTGTTCCTAGGGACTGTGAACTAATTCTAACCTATTTGACTCTGGTTCTTCCTCTCCTATGCCTGACCTGCCAGCACGGCCTGAACCGGGTCTGTCACGTCAACAGTGCGGTACGTTAGGTCATAGTGAAGATATTCATCCTCAAGTGAGACCCTGACACGATGCCCCCCGCCCCCGTACTTGATGGTCTTTGTCCCTCTTCCAGCGGTCAAGGACCTTGTGGTGGGCGCCCTCCCACAAACCCAGCCTTCTGCAGAATTTCATCTGCACTTTTGCAGCGCTTGGAGCCAAGGCAAACGACATTTGTGATAATGAGAGAGCCAGGAATGATGGAAACGTTACATCAAAGTTGTGCTCGCTTTCTAGAACTTTTCTGAACATGCGGGGGAAAGCGGGTGTCCTCTGCAGCGAGGGAAATAGGAGGGGCGTGAGGGCGTCAGACGCTTGCACAGGGCGCGGGACTCCTCACTCGTGTTCGTGCGGGGGACGCGGCGGGCCGGCCGCGGGGACCCGGACACCCCGTCTCTCTAGCCGTGCTCCTTCTACCCGCCTCTCCTCCACACCCCCACCCCGCCGGCCGCGAGAAGACCCACCCGTGGGGGCCTACGTCGGACTGCAGCGTCCAAAGGACCTTGGACGTGCGCCCCGGATGAGCCCCACTTCATCTCGGGCGCTCGGAGCGCCAGGATGCCTACGGGGCGGCGCCAAGTCACCAAATGAGTGGTGCGGTTTCACCCCGGCGGCCCTCGGGCTGCGATCAGAGAAGCGGGCCCGACCCCCGTGACCTGGAACGAGTTAGAGCCCCGTGGGGGGCGGGGGCAGTCCTTGGCCCGAGGGAGCAGCAGGGACGCAGCGCGGAGCGAGCCGGACACCCGCCCCGGCCTGACGCCCCCCGCATCCTCGCTGGCGCCGCCCAACGGGGTGCCCGAGCCGCCGCCCGAGCCCCGCAGGGACCCGCGCCGAGCCCGGGGGAAGGGACAGACGGGGGGCGGGGGTCAAGGACGCGTCCTCCAGGCAGAATGGAGTCCAGGCGACAGAGGGCCCGCCCGTGTCCCCCAGCCCCCGCCGCCGCGCCCCCAGCGGCCTCTGGCCTCTTTCTTTTTACACTCTCCCCCCAACCCCCATTTGGTGCGCGACATCTGAGGGGAGCAGAAACGCGGGTGAGAAGGGATTGGGACTGGGGGTGTGTTATATGAAGGTGTCCTGTACGTGGGGTCCCAGAAGCTGCGGACACCGGGGCCTAGAAGGTTCGAGGAGGCAGAAGTTGGGGTCCTCCCTGCGTCCCGCCCACCGCACCTCTGAGTCCCACTTTCCCAAAACCCGCCCGAAACTTAGCCTCGACCGGACGTCGACTGGGTCTCTGGGTCCCGCGACCGGAGCGGCCTTCACCGGGCAAACCCTGGGCCCGTCCCTACCCCTCACCCCACCCCCGGGGTCCCCGCGGGCGCCCACGCGCGGACACGCGCACTCACGCACTCGCACGCGCGCTCGCGGTGACAACTCGTCCCTGCGCTCGGGCAGCCTGGACTGGGTGGGGGGCGGGGCGAGCGGGGGAGCAGCGGGGCCAGGAAGTGCCCCTAATTGAGGGAAATGCACACGAATTGCACCGGCGGCCTTTGATGTGCGCCTCCGGGCGGCCGGCCCCTCCAGGCCAGAGAGCCCACCCGGCGTGCGCCCCTCTCCGCCCGGCTCCTGGGAGCGCCGAGGACGCGTGGCATCGATTTCCAGCGAGCAGAGGCTGCGGGGCTCCTTCTGTCTATAACGTAAAATAGCGCGCTGGAGCCCTTTCTGTGTGTCCCCAACCCCCGGGCCTCCCCCGGGAACGCGTTGGGAGGCCGAACCCAGGCGAGGATGACCACCCTGACCGCGTGTTCTCATGAGGAGAGGCCGCCTCGTCTGGACCCAATACATGTGCACATATAAATACAGTGTTCGTCCAAATGACATTCCACTCACTCCTCCCCCCCACCTTTTTTTTCCTTTTCATCATCAGCAAATAAAGATTAACCGAGAAGATTATAGAAACGTTCTCAGGCTGGTGCTGATCTTTATTCCAGAGGCTTTGTGACGATATTGATGATGATGATGGTCAAGTGGACAGTTTGATTTTTGTGTTTGGAGCTAGTTATAAAGAATCAATATTATATCAAGGGGTAACTTTCGTGATAAAGGACTTTAACCACTCTGGCTATTCATCATAAGTCTGTAGCAAGCAGATAGGTCAAAAGAAATTATATTGCACTAAAGAGTGAGTCTTCTTATCTCTCCCATACCAGGGGAATAAGGGACAAGCCGATCGATACAGTAGCTGCTGTATACTTCTTGCAATTATCAATAGCTGATTTCGCCTTTTGAGGCCTGCATCTATTAATGCAAGCTAATAATAATCGTTTGAGCCTCCCTACAGGCAAGGGAGTCAAAGTTTTAACTCGCCAGCATTATTTATGTCATCATACATGCTGAAGCGTCCCTCCCAGTCTCCACGAAGCCCAGAGACGCAATTCAACCATCAGGAGAGAAGTACTTTAACATCATTTGCGTCCAAGTGTAAAGACGGTGGCTTTGTGCTGTTTCTCTGGAATGTTTGCCTGTGATGCCTGTGGTGAGGTCGCAGTGTCCTGTAGTGAACATACAGGAAGGTTTCACAGCACACAGACCAGGACAGATTTACATACTACCCACGTGGCTCCTCCCTATTAAAAATATTTAGGCATGGTTATCTCAACGGCTTTGAAAGCAAAGGGGTCAGAGCAGGAGTTGCATCAGTGTGGGGAGGGCAGTTAACTATGTTCTTACTGGTTTATGTAAGTAGGACATTTTACTTTTATGAGGAAAGTTATTTTCAAGTGAGTGAACAGAAGCTGGAAAAAGCATTTTCAAAAAACCATAAATATAATTTTTGGCTACGTTTTCTAGCATCACCCCCCACCCATGATAGAAAAGCGACATCTTTGTAATTGGCACTTGACATGCTGTTTGCGTTGGGCTGTGGTACACCAAGCACAGATTTCCTGTTGATGGAAACATTTATCATCGTGATTGCCCCAGAGTGGCAGGTGGTGTTATCAATTACTTCTCCTTACCAATAATAATATTAGTATGGTAATATCTTTGCTCAAGTGAGAACCAATTAGCGGTCACTTGTCACAGCATTAAAGACACAAAATCACGCTGGATTTAACCCTAAGGACCTAAAACAAAAGTTGGGGGAGGGGGAGAAACCAGAGAGACGAAGAGAGGGAGGTGGTGAGGTGAAGAAAGGAACTTTGGGGAAGAAAAAAAAAAAAGAATGAAAGCATACACAAACTGGAAGCCCTAATATTTGAATACTCCTTTTGTATGAAGTGGCTTAGCAAATAACCACATTGTAAACAAAGTGTCAAATGCACCTTATGTAAAACTGTCTTTTGTGAATCTAGAGCCAGGTAGCTTCAGTAAACCTGGCTGTGGTGTTAAATTAGAACCAAGTATTCAACCTCCCCTCGTCAAATCAATCTTGAAGACAGGCTTTCTGTTTTATCTGAATAAATGATACAAATTAAATGAAACGCCTAATTACATGTTAGACTAATGTAAAACATACAGTATTAATTTGTAAATAATATTATTAAGTAGACAAAACAATGTGTCGCCTCTTAAAATGAAAACAGTATTGCAAGAGGAAAGACAATTAACAGATTAGATTTAATTATAGAGAAGAAAAGCAACTTTTGTTTTTGCAATAGAGTTTAGGTATTACAATATTTTATAGACAATGGTCACGTGATGATAAATATGTGTGTGCCGCGTGCCTAACTCGGTGTCCACTCCTCTATTGTATATTTCCGAGCGACCCTTTAATTTGGACACAACTAGAGCAAACACCCTGTCTCTCATCTGTAAAAATATTCCGTTGACACGTTGTCACTTTGCAATAAATCAATCATTGCGACTCAGGCTTAAGGCGCAAAGACTTGCATTAAAACTTCCCACACTGAATGAGAACAATTAGAGAAAAGTTTCTGATCTAAGAGTGGAGAGGTGAGAAAGGGAGGGGAACAGCTAAGTCAGGAAGTAATGCGCCTTCTGTTTTCGACCTTTACTTTCAAAAAAAAAAAATTGATCTTGTTCACTCAGTCAATTTTAAAAGGGTGCACCACGGGACTTTCTCCTGTGTACCACTTCAGCAGTGGAGGGGTCTGTGCATGTTCCCCTTGCACACAGCCTCCCCTGGCCCTTTCGTCCAAGTCTCCATCTCCTCAACGAAATGCCAGCACAGCTTGCGCCGAGGGAGACGTGGAGTCTGCGACTTTACCCAGCTCGCTCCCTGCGCCGCCCTGGACCTGCGATGGCACCCACACCAGGCCGGCCCGACGTGAAGAGCTCCGCGCCCCACATTCGTGCACGGCTCACTTTCGTGAGACCCACGATGTCCACTACAGCTCCGAGCCCAGCCTGCTTTATCGTCCCACTTACACCTCGCACCAGGACTCACGCGACACCTCTGCAATCTGAAGGTTTGCTTCTTACAAATAAAGGGCCGAGGTCCCGGCTTCGCCTTCTTTGGAGGGACTTAAACGATCCTCCCCACGACCACACCTCGTAGAAAAATGCAAAGCAGTCGCCGAAATTAAACAGTTGCATTTGGAAGCAGCAGAAAGACCTAGTGAAATCGTGCCAGTTTGTTGGAGAGAGGGGTGGGAACCAGGGAGGCGTCAGAGTGGGCCTTAAGCAACAAAAAAGGTGGGGAGCAGCGTGCGTAAGGCGACCCAATGAGGTGTGGGTGCCGCGGGAGCCGAGCTCTGGACTCCTCTGAAGGGCTCCAGACGCCGGGGAGCTGCCTCGCTTCTTCTCCCCACAGTGTGTCGATAAAAAAAAAAGAAAGGAGAAAAAGAGAGAATTAAACAGGTCATAAAAGACAGTGCACCTTTAACCAGGGTCCAACCCACCGACGATCGTTTTGCTTTCTTTCTCTTCTCGAAAGTAGTCACAGACATCCGCCTTTCCGCTGCGGCTGTGACTTCCCCAAACTCTTGCTGGTCCTGTAAATTCTGCAAGAAACTTCCATTCTCTACAACCGCCTCCCAACCCCCAAACACACCCGTTCCTTTTTTCTCTCCCACTCCCTCCGTTTTTCTCTGCCCCTCTTTTCCCAGGAAAAATCCTACCCTGGCTCGCCCCAAAGCCCTGGCTGCAACTTCACCGCCGAGTTCCTCTGCGCCAGATGCAGGAGCGTCCCCCAAATGCTTGCAGCATTTGCAAAAGTTCACGGCGTAATTGCGATATAAAGACATTTCACCTTGTAGCTTAACTTAAAAAGCGCCATCGGTGTGTGTGTTTAAGCGGGACAATTTCGGATTTCAAACATTTTATTTGTCTTTTCCCTTTCAAAAAAAAAAATCACCTAAATGAATTCGCTCGCCACCAAAAGGCAAAACAAAACCAACCTTAAAGAAATTTTTTTTTTTTTTTTTTTTTTTTTTTTTTTGCAAAAGTGGCGATGGGGGCTGTTTGGATACAACTCCAACCTGTGCGCTTCCTTCCTCTGTATGATTTTCCTGCGCTTTTCCTGGTGCCCAAAGCTGTTGCTTCGTGAAACTTACACAATTACAGACGGGAGGGAGAACGCGGGCTGGGAAGCGGGAAGATTCTAGAAAAGAAAAGCAGCCCGCGGAGAGCCGGGCTAGAGGCGCCGGGCCAGGGACCGTTTGAGAGGGCGGGGGATTCCCCCAGCTAGGAGGACGCCCCCCAGCTCCACTGGGTGCCCGGGACTGGCTGGTCACCGCCCGCTTCCCCCCAGTGAATGACTCCCGGGGAAGCTCCGGGAGGCCATCTGTGCTAAAGCTTCGTACAGACAGGGCCACTTGCTAAGACAAAAATAAGAAATTTAGGAAATGAAAAAAGACATACTGGGGCGAGGGACGCCGGCACGGGCGCGGCAGCGATGGGGCCCGGGGCACATCCTGGCGGCCGCTCGGGAATGGAGGACACGCGCGGGAGTGCGCGCGGGAACGTGTGCACGGCTGCGGGTGGGAGTGCGCGTGAGTGCGCGCGCGGGGGCGAGGGCGCGTGCGTGTGACCGCGGGCGAGGGGGTGGATGCGTGTGCGGTGAGCGCGCCGCGCAAGCCGCCCCAGGGTGCAGGGCCGGTCCAGGCGTGCGCGATCCCCTCACCTGGACCCCCACGTCACCCCCGAAATCCCGAGAATACCGCGGGCCGCGCGCGGGACTTTTGCGGAGTTGGAACTTTCGGGCGTGCTCGCTGCCCGCTTCGCAGGCGCCCCGGCCGTGGGCGCCGGAGCCACTGCGATCGTCGGGAAGGAAAACTGGAGGGAGGACACCGGGGCTCCGCCGTCCGCTCCCCTTTCCGGATTTAAGAAGCCGCCGG
>NW_007727073.1:355545-368095 GCF_000696425.1 Galeopterus variegatus | reverse complement strand
CGGCTCCCAGCCCGAGCGGGGCGGGGGCAGGAGAGGGTCCGTGCTGCCGCCTCCGCGCCGCCCCCCGGGATCTCTGTGCCCGGACGTTGGGGGCGACCTCGGCGCCCTCGGGAACGCACCCCGACCCCAGCCCGGCTCGGGGCCGACCCTCGAGCGGGCGCAGCGGCAGGGAGCGCGTCCGTGGCTCACCTACCGCTGGAAGCGGGCCGGGGAGGCCGCCGCCCGGGCAGCTTTGTTCGGCGCCGCGCGCCTCGGCGCCCCAGGCGCTGCGTGTTCGGAGCTGGCCCACGCCAACTCCCTGACCCCGGCCTGTGCCTCCAGAGCCCGGTACCGCCAGCGGGCCTCTTCGGGTGACCCACGGGCCAAGACCCCCGCGATGTCCCAGCGCGTTGGCCAATCCAACGATCCCACTCCGAAGCGAGTGGAGAGCAAACGTCCCTTGGCCTTTCCTTAATGGCCGACTTGGGAATTAAGCCGGGGCGAGCACAGCTGTGGCGCGGGGGGCTGCTCCTTGCACGCGGTACGACCCAGCACGTTTCTGGTGGGCTCCAAGCCTTCGCTTAGGCCGTTTGTGTTCTCTTGGATGCTCCGAAGTCGGGCGCTGGAGGCACCTTTGCGTTCACTTCGCTGGTGGGAACTTCCTCCTGGAAACATCCCGAAGTGAAGGGCAGGCGCCCCGAAAGTTAGAGACTGGCGAAGATTCGGATTTACTGTAGCTAGACTTTAGCACCGTAAAGTTTAGGGCGCCCCGAATCCGCCTCGTCGAGTTACAACCTCGGTCCTTGGCGCCCAGGCTTGGGCGCGCCCCACAGGGGCCCCTGGGCGCCGGGTAGGAGGCCCGAGGAGGGGCGGCGGCGGCGCGACAGCCCAGGACGTAGGGCGACCCCGAACCTGCAGCAGAGCTCGGTCGGAAAGTAGTCTGTTGTTTAAAAAAAAAGGGGGGGGGGCTGGCCAACTTTTGTGATTATAAGTTGTTTAGAGGCAGATACTAATATTTTTACTATGAGAAGCAGGCTCTCCAGAAAATAAAAGGAGTTAAGAGTTTATCACACAGTGTTGCAAAGTTTGACAAAGCAGGTATACATCATGTCGGAATGGAGAAAGTGAGAAAAAGCTTAGAACGGCTGAGGATTTTCTGAATTAAATAAAATTAGTGAACTCGTTTGGGTCTTTTTGTTGCTGTGGAGGTAAGGGGGTCTTATCTATGTAGCCAAGTCAGCCAAGATTAGAACGGGCGATATGCTGAAAAGAAACGCTTGCATATGGTGGGTAGATTAAGGACAAAGAATCTTTTTGTCATGGAAATGGACTTTTTTGTTTTGTTTACTTCATCACGTAGAATTTCTCACACTTGGTTTGTTTTGTATTGCCCTCAATGACTACATGATCAAATGAATGGATTTATTTCTGCCGAATGAGAAAGACAGTCTTTCCTTCAAAAGAACTACATTGCATCCCAGTGAGGAATTTTAAAGCTTTATTATTGTGGCTCCTGAATAGCTTAAAATCGGCTTTCACAGCCGCCCCAAAATGCAACAATGTAAATACTTCTCAGCTTTGTAGGGTCGTTATCAAAATGTGCAATGTCTCCTTTTATTAAAGCATATTTTAATTAATAGAGGAAAAACCCTTGTATTTAACAATTAACAAGCTGAGGCACTGCTATTCATTTTTAATTTCAGTTCAGAAATGTGAGCGTGCTGAACTTAACAGTGTAAACATGTTGAGGGATATATAACCTATATTTGAAAACCTAAGATGGAGTAAATTATTTACAAGTCTATTTTGAATTCCCCTTGTTACTGCTCGAATTTATTTAGAGATGCAACATATTCAGGTTTTTTACCATGGTAGGATTAATGTTTTTGTCGAGGCTGTGTTCTTTACAACCATTCAGAGTTGTAATCAAGATATTACCACAGTTTCTGATCATATTTTGTAACAGGCCAAAAATAGCCTGTCTAGAGGCTGAGCCTTCTTCAAGTGGTGTGTTTCCATGCTTGTTTTAAGGATGGTTTAGGCAAACTGTTTTTTTAAAGTTCTTTCTGATTTAATTATTCTGAAGCAGATTGTCCATGGAGCATAAAAGATACGCTGTTCACTGTTAAGTCAAGGAATGCTCATGTGTACATTACTCTGTCATACTGATCATCATTGCTAAGATAACTAAGTAAAAAAAATGTTTTAAAAGATTAATGGTTGTGAAAACCAAATTACCCCAACATAAATCAGATCTCCTCAAATTTTTTAATTTTGTCAAATGCAGTGGAAAACAGACCAGGCATGAAGTTACAAGTGAGCTAAGTTAGTTTACAGTGTTTTAGAGATGAAGTGAATAACTCCTTTGTATCACTTTGGGTGTGACATATTAATTAAAGCAATAGGTCCATCTACGTGCAGTAAAATTGAAAGCTATTGATAATGTCATGCAGAACAATTACTGTATGCAAAGTTTTTCAGTATAATGTGGGGGGGGCAAAGGTGCATGGTCACGTTAATTTACAGTAAAAAGCCTATATTTCCTTTAAAAGAATTATAGCTTATTTTTTTGGGGTTTTTAGGTAACCAATGAAAAGATACTATACAAAAACAACTTCGGTGTTATCTAGACCTAATCACTGCAGGAATCATGCTTCGGTTTTTAGGTAAGCAATGAAAAGATACTATACAAAAACAACTTCGGTGTTATCTAGACCTAATCACTGCAGGAATAAAATGTGATGACAAACCCAGAATGAGAAAAAGTAAGGATGATTTATGTAAAGTTCTAAAGTTATTCTTTTCTAAGAATTTATTTTAAGAATCATTGAGACTTACAAACCCAATAGAAACTACCTTTTAAAATTACTTAATTGCAAATTATTTCATTACTTTTTTAGAAGTAAATGTGATACAGTTTGGGATTCAGTTAAATTTATGCCACCAATAAGGAAATCCTTTGAGCCAGCTGAATATTTTTGTTCTAAGAAAAATTAATTAAAACTTCCAGTGATAGTGCAGCACTTATCCTCCTCCTAAGAACTCTAAAAGGTATAAAATTGCTATCCTTTGTCGTATAAAATACAATTTAAGAAAGATGTATTTATTATGGTTAGAAAGAAAATATGTATTTAAGGAAGAACAAAAGGATGTTGTAATTTAAAACAATTTAACATCCTGTATTTTATTTGTTAGCACTAATTGCTTCAAAGTGTTTTTTTCTGCCAATTTACAGTATATGGCTATCTTAAAAATCCTTTTAAATGTGGTGAGCATGTGATTTAAGAATTTACTAGTGGTATTCACAGACTGTGTTTAAATTAAGGGAAAGAAGGCCACCAGTGTTCGGTGAAGAGATCTTTTTTCTTTTATCTGTATATGCATGGTTTGCTTTCAGCTCCCCCCAGCACACTACACACATTTACAATTCAGCATACCAAAAGGAACAATACAGAAGCCACTTTCTAACATTCACAGGCAGATTGTTTTCTGAAACATGAAAGGTAAAAAGTAAGTAACCAGGGGAAAAAGGAAAAAAGAATTTCAAACATTCCTTTTAAACATAACATTTAAAAACTTAATCTATTTAAAAATGCACATTTCAATGATCAACAAAAAACATGCCAATTAATTTCCTCCTTACAAAGCGAGCTGATTATGTAACACTTAGGAAAATTTTTATGTACAATACATTTTAAACTTCCATGGCATATGCATAATCCAAAATTTTAAATGTGTTCTGAGCCAGAAAGAGAGGTACGGAGGAACAGCAGGAATTACTTAGCAAGCTGATTATTTTTGTATACAACGTGATGGCAAAAGTGGGTCAGATTTCATTTTCAACTGCAATCTCTGAGAGGCTTTACCATGCATCTCCAGGTAGCCTCAAGAACATTTTCTTTTAGGGGGAATGCAGCTGAGGTACAACCAAGTTTTCTAATCGGTACACTGATCGTCAGCTGGAATTTAGCATTCTTAAGTGTAAGTATTGTCACAGGCTTTTACTTAAGTAAAATAAAAATCTTTCTAACTGTTAATGAGGTTACGTGCCATCTTTTAATGCTGCAAAATAGTTTCAAGAAGCATAGTTTTTCAATAATGTGATAACAGGAAGGGTTTTTTGTTGTTTTATTCGTTTTTATTTTTCTGATTTCTTGACTAGTTGCCAGAATAAGAACAACATATCTTAGACAGTCTCATGAAGATGTGAGCTAATTCTGCTACTGATGGGACAGGTTTGTAATTACAGCACATGTTAAGTTGCTACACATTTCCTATAAAATCAAACGTGAATAAAATCTTTGTGAAAATCTAATACTTTAATATTACTTTAAGTAAACTTATTTTATTAAAAACCCCATCTTAAATTTTCCCTTGTAGTTTCAACACATTTATTTAAAATGCAGTTAACTGTGTGATTTCCAAGCAAATATGGCAAGTCATGTTACAGAAAGTGTAAAATATTAATTGTAATGTGATAATGGAATGGTCTCTATTAATGTTAGAAATTAAGATTGATGTGTTTCTTAATTAAAGGGAAGAGTTCTTGAGGCTGAAACAGTGTCCACCAAAGGGACTGATGATGCCAATGTGGGGTCTGAATATTTTCCTCTGTAGGCCTGTCTATTCCAATCACCCCAGATTAGTTGTGCTCACTATCTATGATGCCTGCCTCCTTTGCATTCTCTGCAAGTGTGAGCGGCCAGCGCGGCGTAGAAAGCCTTTTTGTCTGATGTCTGTGCAAAGGTGGGGGTGCGGGGTGCTGGCCGGCTTCCGACCGACGTCTCTCCCTGAAGGTGGGTAGTTAGAAGTGCTTTGACAAGCCTTGCTGATTTAACCTTTGCCTGTTTTGCCCTGCCAGGGGTGGCCACTAGATGTCAAGCTCATAAGACAATTAGTGCATCTGTGCTGTTGACCTTGGCAACAGGACTCACCACTGTTCTGTTAAGTGTTAACACCGAATCTGAGTGCTAACTGGAGATCCTGCGAGTTTGCTCCGCGCTGCTCAGCTTATCAAATGCCCATCTAGTTCGGTACAAGTGTTTATAGATCTTAAAGAAGAGGAGAAAACGGCTTTCTTTTGTGTAGCTACTGCTTCTTGAACTGTTTAATTAACCCCGCAGGTGCCGCAGCACTTTGTCTTAATTCGTCCACATTACTGGTACTCTTTAGAGCGACCTTCGCAGCGCTTTTGATAATGCTATTGTATGGTTTCTATGCATGCAGAGCCTCTAGCTCCCACTCCCCAGGCAGTGGCTTTTCCAGGGTGCTTTTTTGCACATGTGCAAACTTGGCCCTTAGAAGTGAAATGGTGTTGTGAAGTGATGGCAGATCATGGAAATGATTTAGTCACCTGACCCCGGTGCCAGCGGTCTAATGGGTACAGTAGATCAGTTGATCGCAGCTTGTTCCTGGATGGAGTGTAGCTAGCTGGTGCCCCTCTTGGACTATTCAGACATAGATGTTTATACATCTAAGTGGTTTTGCTTATTTTTATGCAAGTGGATTTGAAAAATGGCCAGCGTTTGGGTAATTGTGTAGGCACCTTCAAGTAGGTGCGTCATGAAATAGCACATCTAATTTTACGTGTCAAATCTGTGAGACGGTGTCCTCCGAGTTTCAACCATCTGCGTGTTAAACAATTGATTTGGCAAAACCTGTTTTTACCCCTTCACCAAATTTCGACTGACATTTTTCAGGTTTGTGTATTTTTTGCTAGGTGTAGATAGTGATATATGTGTATTCACTCTAAATGTGGCTACAACATAACATCTCAATGAAAGCACCATTGTGCAACCTTGACGTGTGACAAACATTGTATTATTTGGTGCAGCATCGAGGGCAGACAGTTAAAGCAAGTATGAGTGCTGTCCTGCTCCCCATCTGCATATGCCCATAAAGGAAACAGTGTTTCTCTCCCTGGAGCTCCACCGCGCAGATTAAAAACTGCAAATGTTTTAAACAGAAGACAGTTGGTGACTGTGCCACAGGTGGTCGTGACTTAACAAATTTGAGATGTGGGCCACTGAGTAGACTAGCAGGAGTGTGCAGGTCAGAGCCAGCGCTGAGCACAGCAAGAGTGCCCTCCACTGTTCAACTCCGCGCTCACAGGCTCTGAGGTCTAGGGGAAAGGACAGAAAATTTTTCTATTGCGTCTGGAATTTCTTCTACATTGTTAAACACAGTAGGGGTCTCTATTTGTCTCCTCCTGTTTCACAGCTTGGGCTCAGTATGTGATAATTCATCTTTCTTTATGGGATTCAAAGCTATCATAAGGAGTTAAAAAGAATTAATTTGCAAGAAAATAAGTGTCTCCTAACAATTTAGGAAAACTTGAAAAATGCTTTCTAGATTTTTGAGATGGAAGGCAAAGGAGAAAGTGTTTTCCTTTCCTGAAGATCCACGTGGTATTTTGAAGTTACTAATTCAAATGAAGTTAGCTTCCTTTTCCTGTGCTAAATGTTTTGCTTCTCCTTTTGTTAATTGTAATTAATTAAAAATATGTAGCAAAAGTGTAGCAGAATAAAGGTGAGCTTTTGAGATTGATAAATGAAATTTTAAAACACCTATTTCACTACTTCTTTCTAACTGGTTAGCTTCTTAACAAGGCACTATTCTCCTGAAAGGAGAAGATTTACAAAGCCTTGCTAAGAACTGTAGTTTGAAATTTTCAAAGAAAGCATTATGTCTCAAATGTTTTCTATATGTTACAATGGTATTTTTCACTTGTGACTTTAAAAAGTTCGTTATGGCTAAAAATTCTGCTTGTGTTCTGACACATCATTCTTTAAAAGACAGTGAAAACATGTATTCTGTAACAGACCAAGAATTAAAGCTGAGAGATAGGGAAATAGATAGGCAAATAGTTTGGGGGAGCTCCTTCCACACTGAGAGAGTCAATCCTAAAAATAGGAACATTTTTGTTAAACACTCTGTATGTGTTTTACTGGTGACTAGGAAAAAACCATTTGTTTTTAAAACTGTCATCTTTGAAGTGGCTCCCTTATTAGAGGTTTTCTCTAAAAAGCTTGTGAGACCTTTTCCCTTCCTCTGTACAACTGAGAAACACAGAGAACCTGCTCAAGAATGTGTAAACACTAATAGAGTCAGAACCCTGAAAATCTTATGTATTTTGTGAGACCTTTTCCCTTCCTCTGTACAACTGAGAAACAAAGAGAACCTGCTCAAGAATGTGTAAACACTAATAGAGTCAGAACCCTGAAAATCTTATGTATAAATAGCAAATGTTGGGAGAAATGAAAGTGAAATAACTGTATTTTTAGCCTCTTTAGTGAGGTGAGCGATGTGGCACCATGGGTTTGATCCATATCTGGCATCGGCAAAGGAGAGAAGCTGCTGGTACCTTCCTTCCTCTCATTCTCACACAACAGACAGCAAATGTAAGCGGTGCTTTCTCACAGTGACCTTGACCAAACATATCTTATTAACCAAGAAGCAAAGAGTATTGGCCAAGCTATGTTACCTGGTGAATTGGTTGGCATTTTTCTTAACTTGTTCTAATGTAAGCCTCACGTACTATAAAATTCCTGCTTAATCCCTTACCTATTTACAGTTTCAAATCTCTTAGTTGTTGAACAGTCAGTATGCAAAAGATAAACTTCCTTAACATTAATGATAATGTTTACACTGTTCATTTTTTAATTCCCCCTTAAAAAGAGAAAGAAAATGCAAATAGCGTTGGAAATAAATTTCTCAAACTTGTTACTGTTATGCTATTATTATAGTGCCTCACTGACATGGTTTTTGCCTTGAAATAAAAATGTTAAGCCATATGACTTAACATTTTTAATGTTATATGTAATAACTTCTATTTTTCGAGCATAAAGGCCAGCTCAAAATGTAAATTTAATTAAAAGATGCTTAAATACATTTGAATCCAACATAATGTTGGCTTTAAACAATGGCAGGATTAAGGGCTTTAGAAGTTATATGATAAAACTGTGAACTGCATTCAGATTTTTCCCATGTGGGTTTTCCTGTTATAGAAAGCATTTAAAAATAAATAAATAATGGCAGATTAGCACATGTACACTGTAATATATGCATTTAATCATTATGATGGGAAGAGTCATGAAAGCAAATTATAATAACTTATCTCTCACTCTCTTCTGAATGCTTCAGAAGTCAATCCTTTGGCTCTGTATGTCAGTAAAATGTCTTGATACTTCTAAAGAGCTCTGTCCTAGTAAAACACGCCCAATCAGTTCTGTTGAAGTGCTTGATATTATTCAAAAACAGTGTTAAAATATGCAAAAAAATTAATTCCATATGTGAAATATTAGTTTTTATTTGTATTCCTTGTGTTCGAGACTCTCATGAAATTTGTGCCTAACTTTTATGGAATGCTAATCACATTCAGATTTTGATAGTGAAACACAATCATACCTTGCGAACATGAGAATAATGACTGGGTAAATCATGTTATTGGTATTTTGTACAAACCCCAACAGAAATTATAAGTGGTGATTCTAATTTATCTGCTCAAAATAAGTAATCTGAATTGTATTGAAGAATTTTTTCCTTCACTAATTGCAGTATTTAAGATGTTTTAGTCAAAAGTCAAATTTATTATGAAGCTTTGCTTATAAAATCCAACAATTGTCTGTTTGCTTATGTTTATTAACATAATGAACTGTTAACAGGTCCAAATGTTCAGAATGTTTTTTTTCCCCCACACAATTTCCTTCTTAAATTTTGAAGGAATATGAGTGGAAGATTATTTTACTTTGACAAGAATATCATAATTGTATTGAGGTAATCATCACTTATAATTGCATTAAACAAAATGACTTTTACTATGTGTCAGAAGGTGTTTAAATATTCTATGCACAGTTTCTGCCATTGAGAAACAGTTGTTATTTAGCAAACGTACCAGTAGGAAAAAAATGAAATTACCTGTGGGAAGATTTCCCAGAGTACACAAATTTGGAAGTGATCCCCAGAAATACTTAATACATAAAAAATGAATAGGAACGTACAAATGCTAACCTTTAAGGTAAATAGAGATTTGTTTGGGTCAAGACCTTTGAGAAAAGCACAAGATCTTTATGAAAAAACAAAAGTGATATTTCTCTGTCACATGCTATAGTTTGTTACAAAGAAAATCTTGGAAATGTTCATTTGTAAAGATAAAATTTATTTACAGTTACAAACGTTAATTCTTTCAACACTGAACTGACTTTAAATGATCTAGAAATCAACCTAATTTTTAAGCATTTTCTCAGTGAGCTGTTTCTAATACATATTCTATATAAAGAAAAAGTATTATTTTAATAAGATATACACTGTTAGTGTAAAATTTTAAATTTACCATGTGAATGTTTTTCTGTGCCATATAAGTAACACATTTTATCTCCTCTAAGGACTTAAATGTAGAAAACATTTCAAAGAATTAGAAATATTTGATTTGGAGGGGGTTACTTTTTAGAAAGTATTAAAGCTTTAAAATATTGGGAAACAGATTTTTAAAACACTGTTGCTTGTTTAGTTATAGTAGTTATTTCTGGGTATATGTGATTGCTCAATGCAGATGAACTTTTTTTTCTTTAACAGCCACTTAGATTTTTTTTAAATATGTGGGCCTGCAGAAGAGCATGCCACTGTCAAAAAGAAATTTAAAAATAGAAATTCTTCGTATTTTTGTGGTAATTTGTAAAACCCATAACTAGAATTTGAGATAGTCCTTGTCTCTCATCAATCAAGAAATTATTTACTTGAAGATTTTAGGAGTTTTTTGTTTGTTTGTTTTTTGGTTTTTTGCCCTGTACCATAACCTAAGAAGGTTTAAAATTAGATTTTGCATACATTGAGCAAAGTTGGGTTCTCTATTTATTTTGTTAATGTGCCTATCTGCTGTATAAATCAGCTGTGTCTTTGCTTCCAGCTACACTCAACCTCATTACAGATACCTATTACATTCCTCCTCCATACAGTAATGAGACTTCTCATTGCAGTCTGATCTTCGGCACTGAATTTAGTTTAAAAGTCTAGCAGGCTTTATGGGCTGTAAGTTCCTAAGTTCTTTTCCCTTTCAAATGGTTCAGCCAGTTAAGAAAATGCTAATTGAACACTGCTAATAATTTTTTAAAGGCATGTATAAATTACCTGGAAATAATGACCTCATGGAAAGTAATAGGCTGGCCTCAAAAAATATTTTTATTTACTTTTTCAGTAAAGGAACTATGTGTTCCTTACAGGACATTTTTTTTAAAAAATCAGGTTTCTCTACTGAACTCAGTGATGAATTATTCTTTTTCCAAAACCCTAAAAGAAAGAGTAGAGACTTTTTAGCAAGTACATTCTGTGATGTTATGACAGTGAATGACTTCCGGGGACATGGACTTGAGCGTGTTTTGTTCTCACACTCAACTATGTGCATTTAACAAAGAGCTGACTTGCAGCTGTCACTCTTCTGTTTGAACTGATTTGTGGCTGTCACTCCATTTGTAAGCCAACAAAAAGCAGTTAGGGTCAGGAATATGCAGGCTAGTGCACAGAACCCAAGCAATTATTGGGCATTTCTTTTCAACCCAACTACCCAAAACATGGGAACTAGAAATGTTCTTGAATGTTGACTTCTCGCTCCTGTACAGCATTTATTTGATCAGGTGTGAATTAGAGTTGCTCATTAAACGTGGTTGTTATTCGGCACAAGAGGGTTAGGGGAGACAGAGGAAGTGGCTGCTTACAACAGTAATTAAACATGTGTAACCAATTAGGGGGTTTTCCACTAGGGCACAAGCATATAATTTGCTAAGTCTTTCTATGAGAATAGATGAAAATAGGTACAAAAAGTGTGTCTGACTACAACATTCTCATGTTAAACATGTCAACATAAATGAACTTTAAATATATAATTTCTAGTTTGTTAACAAACCACTGAACTCTACTGGCTAATAACAATAACATGTAATTTTAGTTCATCTTGCCAAGAAATATTGCATCTGACAGAGCCAATTAACTATATTGAACATCATTAATTTTAGGCCTAGACTGTATTGATACTCATCTGCAAATCCTGTAATGTGGAGACGTACCCTGTCTGTGAGGGAAGTCAGCACAGAGGGATAAAAAGACTGGGGACTGGCTCTCTGCTCTAGCTCCGAGTCTGGGAGATTGTTTTTCTGAAGAGATGTAAAACGTGCTTATATTTTCTTTGTTACATTTACAATGGAAAGTATTTAGCTGAAATTTCCTACATGAAATAAATGACTATTGATTTGAAAGGTTCTATAGAATTACATTAAATTCGTACCGTCTCAGTGCTGCATAAAGATAATAAATCTGTGCAGTCGGAGACCACACCGGAGTCGTGGTGGCCGCTCCCTGTCAGGTGCTGATGTGGGTTTGAAAGGTTACAGATTAGTTTAGCAATGTTAAGTGAACTGGCAAAGGCATCTCTAATTCTGCTGGAAATGAGGAAGCCCGATGGTGAAGGGGAATCCTAATGAGCCCGTCGAAAGCTGGCTTTGTACCCAACAGACAGGGTAGCTGCGGATTGTATGAAAATATTGGAAATCAATGGCTTCTATGGAATTTCATTAAGAAGCAGTATCCACAATTGATAGAGCCTCATAATTTGATGGATTGTGCTAAGAAAATGATTAGCTAGCTAGAAGGAGTCATAGAATACACACGCTGAGACGTCAGAAATGTTGAAGTGGGGTAATTTGTACAAAATAAAAAATATCGATTTTACTTATGTGCAAAATTTTGACATGGAGGGCGGGCTGCCTGGCGAGCCGCTGGCTGATGTGAGCTCTTGATTTTCCAGCCGCCCCGGGGGAAGCTGCGGAGGACGGCGACAGCGGCAACGAGAGCAGGAGCGGGAGCGAGGGGACCAGCGTGTGTGAGAAGTGCTGTGCCGAGTTCTTCAAGTGGACGGACTTCCTGGCGCACAAGAAGAGCTGCACCAAAAACCCTCTGGTGCTGATCGTGCCCGAAGATGAGCCGGCGCCGCCCGCAGAAGACTTTCCGGAACCTTCTCCCGCGAGCTCTCCCAGCGAGCGGACCGAGAGCGAGGCCACCGAGGAGGCCGCCCCCGTGGACGGCGGCGAGGGCAGCGAGGTGAAGGCCCCGGAGAGGGGGGACGAGCCCATGGACGTGGAGCCCGCCGGGGACAAGGGCTTCCAGGGGCCGGGCACCGCAGGCGCGGCCAAGCCCACCCCCGCTCCGGCGCCAGAGCCATCCCCCGTGGCCGCCTATGGCATGCCGAGCACCAACGTGACTCTGGAGGCGCTGCTGAGCACCAAGGTGGCCGTGGCGCAGTTCTCGCAGGGCGCACGCGCGGCAGGGGGCGCGGGATCGGGCAGCGGGGTGGCCGCAGTGGCCATCCCCATGATCCTGGAGCAGCTCGTGGCGCTGCAGCAGCAGCAGATCCACCAGCTGCAGCTCATCGAGCAGATCCGCAGCCAGGTGGCCGTGATGAGCCGCCAGCCCCTGCGCCCGCTGCTCAATCCCGCAGCGGCTCAGGGTGTGCCAGCGCCGGCCCCCGGCCCGCTGCAGGGGCTGGCCTCGCCCTCGGCCCTGCCGCTTTCGGCCGGGGCGCCCC
>NW_007727073.1:348441-354545 GCF_000696425.1 Galeopterus variegatus | reverse complement strand
CAGCGCCTCGCAGCCGCAGAGCGCCTCCACGCCCCCCGCGCTGGGGCCGGGGCCCCTGCTCGGCTCGGCCTCCAGCCTGCCAAACCCTCTTCTACCTCAGACCTCCGCAAGCAGCGTCATCTTCCCCAACCCGCTGGCCAGCATCGCGGCCACGGCCAATGCCCTGGACCCCCTATCGGCCCTCATGAAGCACCGCAAAGGCAAGCCCCCCAACGTATCGGTGTTCGAGCCCAAGGCCAGTGCCGAGGACCCCTTCTTCAAGCACAAGTGCAGGTTCTGTGCCAAGGTCTTCGGCAGTGACAGCGCGCTACAGATCCACCTACGCTCGCACACGGGCGAGCGGCCCTTCAAGTGCAACATCTGCGGGAACCGCTTCTCAACCAAAGGCAACCTGAAGGTGCACTTCCAGAGGCACAAGGAGAAGTACCCCCACATCCAGATGAACCCCTACCCCGTCCCGGAGTACCTCGACAATGTACCCACCTGCTCGGGAATCCCCTACGGCATGTCGCTGCCTCCGGAAAAGCCCGTGACCACCTGGCTGGACAGCAAACCTGTGCTGCCCACAGTTCCCACATCTGTGGGGCTGCAGCTGCCTCCCACCATCCCTGGCACGCACGGCTACACCGACTCCCCCAGCGTCACCCCCGTCAGCCGCTCCCCGCAGAGGCCCTCTCCCGCGTCCAGCGAATGCCCCTCCTTGTCCCCAGGCCTCAACAACACCGAGTCCAGCATCCCCGTGACCGCCGAGTCCCCACAGCCACTCCTCGGCGGGTCTTCTCTGACTAAAACCGAGCCCGTCGTCCTGCCCTGCACAAACGCAAGGGTAGGGGACGTCCCCGTGGGTGGGCAGGTCAGCTCAACGCCCACCTCGGCGGCCGCCGCGGTCTCAGACAGCGTGTCCACGAGCCTCAGCAGCCCCGGGCTTCCAGCAGTCTCCGACCAGTTCAAGGCACAGTTTCCCTTCGGAGGGCTGCTCGACTCTATGCAAACCTCGGAAACCTCGAAGCTGCAGCAGTTGGTGGAGAACATCGACAAGAAGATGACGGACCCCAATCAGTGCGTCATCTGCCACCGCGTGCTGAGCTGCCAGAGTGCCCTGAAGATGCACTACAGGACGCACACGGGCGAGCGGCCCTTCAAGTGCAAGATCTGCGGCCGCGCCTTCACCACCAAGGGGAACCTGAAGACGCACTTCGGTGTCCACCGTGCCAAGCCGCCCCTGCGCGTGCAGCACTCCTGCCCCATCTGCCAGAAGAAGTTCACCAACGCCGTGGTCCTGCAGCAGCACATCCGCATGCACATGGGGGGACAGATCCCCAATACCCCGCTGCCAGAAGGCTTCCAGGACGCCATGGATGCAGAGCTGCCCTACGACGAGAAGAACGCAGAGACCCTGAGCAGCTACGGTGACGACGGCGATGAGAATTCCATGGAGGAGGACACGGAGCTGAAGGACATGGCCAGCGATGTGGCCAAGCCACTCCTCTCCTACCCGGGGTCCTGCCCACCCTCGCCCCCCTCCGTCATCTCGAGCATCGCAGCACTGGAGAACCAGATGAAAATGATCGACTCAGTCATGAGCTGTCAGCAGCTGACCAGCTTGAAGGCCGTGGAAAACGGGTCCGGGGAGAGCGACCACCTGAGCAATGACTCCTCGTCGGCTGCAGGCGACCTGGAGAGCCGCAGCGCGGGCAGCCCAGCACTGTCCGAGTCTTCTTCCTCACAGGCGCTGTCGCCAGCCAATAGCAACGGCGAGAGCTTCCGCTCCAAGTCCCCGGGCCTGGGCAGCCAGGAGGAGCCGCAGGAAATGCCCCTGAAGACAGAAAGGCCTGACAGCCCGCCACCCGCCCCTGGAAACGGGGGCGCCCTGGACCTGACCGCCGGCCCCCCCGGCCGGCCGGCCATCAAGGATGAGGCCCCCTTCAGCCTGCTGTTCCTGAACAGAGAGCGTGGTAAGTGTGCAAGCACTGTTTGTGGTGTCTGTGGCAAGCCTTTTGCTTGCAAGAGCGCATTGGAAATCCACTACCGCAGCCACACTAAGGAGCGGCCGTTCGTCTGCACGGTCTGTGGGCGTGGGTGTTCCACTGTGGGCAATTTAAAGCAGCACTTACTGACGCACGGATTGAAAGAGGTGCCTTCTCAGTTATTTGACCCCAACTTTACTCTAGGTCCCAGCCAAAGTACTGCTACCCTGGTCACCAGCACTGCGCCCACCATGATCAAAATGGAGGTGAACGGTCACAGCAAGGCCCTCGCTCTGGGTGAGGGTCCGTCACTGCCGGCCACAGTCCAGGTCCCTGCCGGGCCTCAGACATTGATGAGCCCGGGCCTCGCGCCCATGCTGGCCCCACCGCCACGCCGGACACCCAAGCAGCACAACTGCCAGTCGTGCGGGAAGACCTTCTCATCAGCCAGCGCCCTGCAGATCCACGAGCGCACCCACACTGGGGAGAAGCCATTTGGCTGTACCATCTGTGGCAGGGCCTTCACCACCAAGGGGAACCTCAAGGTAAGAGGTGACGGGCTCCAGGCTGCATGTGGCCAAGCACGAGGGGACCCGGCCATGAATGGCACCCTCCACCGCCTGCCTTAGAAGCAGTGCAAGCTCTGCCGGATATGTGTGTGTTGTGTTTGCGTGTGTGTTTGTGTGTGTGTGTTCGTGCATGTGTTGTGTGTTTCTGTAGTATGGGTGTATAGTGGGTGGTGGTACGTTCGGATATGTGTGTGTTGTGTTTGCGTGTGTGTTTGTGTATGTGTGTTCGTGCATGTGTTGTGTGTTTCTGTAGTATGGGTGTATAGTGGGTGGTGGTACGTGTGTGTGCATGTGCCTGTGTGCACATGCATGTATGTGTGTGTGTGTGGCGTGTGGGTGTGTGTAGTGTTCATACACACATAGCATGTTTACAGTGTGTGTGTGCCTGCAAATGCACATGTAGTGTGTAGGTGTGTCTAATGTGTTCATGTGTGCACACACTTAATGAGGCATGCATCCCGTTAAGTGGCAGTAAGAGGAACACAGGTCTGGGCCTCTCCTTTCTGTAGGCTCCAGCCTGCTTCAGGAGTTAGGGTGACAACACACACTTTGCAACTTGGTGGGGAGACCCAGGGCCCAGTGCTCTCTTGAATCTTATACAGATAAACTTGGCCTTTAAATGCTCACACGTAATACACATAACACAAAGGTGGGGCTTGCTCAGTGACTTCTGGAGGGTCCTGTTCTGTCCACATGGCTGCCGAGGGAGCCCATGGGAAGGCCAGAGAAAACCCCGTCTTGCGTAGTGTTCGTGTTTAAGACTGCAGCAACATTGTGCATTTTCCTCGGGAGATGGCCCTTTGAGGAGATGCAGGGTGACTCAAGCCTGTGCTTTTTCACTGTGTCAGCTAAATATGCTGGTTTCTGTCCTGTGTGAGTGCACATTTGCAAAGACAGACGGTGGGTCTCAGCAGCCTCTTAGAGAATGTTAGTAGGAGGAGAGCTGCCCAGGACTCTGATGGCCGCCCACGGCCCCGGGAGGTTTTGGAGAGAGGGGCACAGAAAGAGTTCAAGCATGCGATGATCTGGAAGGTGGGTTGGAGGCACAAAGGAGAGCCAGGGCTGGGATGAAGCAGCAGGTGAGGGCCTTTTTCCTCAGAGCTTCAGAACATCCTCTGGGCAGCCGTGTGGCCTTTGCACCCCAAGAGGAGAAGTTCTACCAGGTTTGTCGACTGAAAGCACATTCATTAGGTTACACTTGCTGGTTTTGCTTTCTGTATTCACTAAAATGAAACATGGCATACATAACTATAAGATGCTCAGAAAAGTTGTCCCCAAACTGTTGCTCAGCACAGGATGGCACTTGCGAGATGTGGAGTCAGGACACGTCACCTTACAGGCCTGGACTCACTGACTTGCGTGTTGTCTGTCCTTCTCTCACACAGGTGCACATGGGCACGCACATGTGGAACAATGCCCCCGCGAGGCGTGGCCGCCGCCTGTCCGTGGAAAACCCCATGGCTCTCCTCGGCGGTGACGCCCTCAAGTTCTCTGAAATGTTCCAGAAGGATCTAGCGGCTCGCGCCATGAACGTCGACCCCAATTTTTGGAACCAGTATGCCGCAGCAATCACAAACGGGCTGGCCATGAAGAACAACGAGATTTCTGTCATCCAGAACGGAGGCATCCCCCAGCTCCCTGTAAGTCTCGGCGGAAGCGCCATCCCCCCCTTGGGTGCCGTGGCCGGTGGGACCGACAAGGCTCGCACCGGCGGCAGCCCGCCCACTGTCAGCCTGGACAGGGCAGGTGCAGAGGCCAGCCGCCCATTCACGAGGTTTATCGAGGACAACAAGGAGATCGGTATAAACTAGCAGAACACACTGTGACACCACCCTCTGTTCTGTCCCGCGTCCGCGTTTTGAAGTTTGCGCATCAGGCTTCAGACCCGCCATGCCTAGGTTCTCATGAAAATTTTATCCACAACAGAAAATCTTTCACCGTGAGGCTGCGAAAGGTCGTCTCCTAAGCGCTCCATGGTACTCCCTCAGCAGTGAGTTTGACTGTTCTTGGGAACTCTGCAACCTTTCCAATACATTTCGGTTAAAAAAAAAAAAAGTGCTTGGAAAACCGCCTTCGGAGCCGGAAGAGCTCAGACCATATCCAGTTCTTTTCTCCCAAAACCTAATCCTCTCTGCAAGGGAGAAAGGGGGTCCCCTGCGGTATTCCAGTGAAACTCATTCGATGGTTTTGTTCAAATTAGTTAGAAACTTGAACTGTTTTTAGAACTCTTCATCTTAAAGAAGTGGTTTAGTACTCCCAATGCTGTATATCATGACAGTATCTTCGTCTGTAGTATTTATAATGTTAAGATTATGCGGGTAACAGACGCTATAATAGCCCCAACCTTAAATGAAGCTTTTGTACTGCAGAATACATCTGGCTGTGTGATTTTTTTTTTTTTTCGAAGCAAGATTTGTTTTACTATAAATAAGTGGATTATCTCAATGCAGGCAAAATTGTGAAGTTCTATTGGGAAAGATAGCATGCCTTTTTTGTGTGCAAGTACCTGTCAGTAACAAGCCTTTTTGTTTTTTTCTTTCTTTTTTTTTTAATTTAAATATTTGTAGCTGCTATGTGGACAGTTGTTCTCTAGTGTGGTCTGTAGTCCAGTGGTTGGAGAATGACTTACAGACAGACACCACCATAAATTATTCACAACATTATAAACAGTTGTGAGTAAACATTTCACATTATCAAAGCTGTACAATAAAAAGGTAATGTTTGTATAATGTGGTTGCAAACTCTTAATTTATACTATTGCACTTTTAGTATTTTGTACTAGGGAGGTTTGTCTATAATTTGGAAATTTAAAAAGATGTAAAGTATTTTATAAATAGTATTTCAGTTTAAGGAAAATGAAAAAAAACAAAACAAAAACTGCTCCAGTTTCTTGTTTTGGCTTAAGGTCAAACTATATGAGAAATTCTATGCTACTTAAACAGAAAAGCCACCAAGTCTTAGCTCCTCAATAAAATAGGGCCTGCCATTTCTTAAAATCACTTATTTAACTTTTCTACAAAGCCTATTTAGAAACTGTGACCACCCCTAATGAAACTTTGATAAATTAATCTTAGGACTGTGACATCAGTACAAGTCAGGAAATAACTAAGAGAACGTTGTGTAGGTATAATTTCACTGTAAGCTGTTCTGTCTCTTTGTCACACGCCCACAACAGGATTTTGACTGCCTAGTGGCACTGGTTCCCATGTATAGTAAGCCGAAGAGAAATAGCAAGTGTCTGGCAGGATAATCGGTCATAACCTGGGAATTTTCTGAGTTCCTGATTTATTATCTTCTCATATGAAAACGAAGCACAATGTCCTCTGATTATTTGAAACACAATCTTATGCCAATGACTTTGTCTAAGTTGCACCGAGTTGAGACAGAAGCTCGGACGCTGGGAGGAGGGGCTGAGTCCGAACCTGAGCAGTCGGTGTTACGTGTCCTACCTCATTTTCGTGCATCGCGAGCGTGCTGGAGTCCGACGCTCTGTACTTCCAACAGCAAAATTGTTCAAGAGCTATCACGGTAGCTGGGTAACAGTGCAAGGAGATGATGCCCCTGAAGA
>NW_007727073.1:346986-348233 GCF_000696425.1 Galeopterus variegatus | reverse complement strand
TCCTGATTTATTATCTTCTCATATGAAAACGAAGCACAATGTCCTCTGATTATTTGAAACACAATCTTATGCCAATGACTTTGTCTAAGTTGCACCGAGTTGAGACAGAAGCTCGGACGCTGGGAGGAGGGGCTGAGTCCCAACCTGAGCAGTCGGTGTTACGTGTCCTACCTCATTTTCGTGCATCGCGATCGTGCTGGAGTCCGACGCTCTGTACTTCCAACAGCAGAATTGTTCAAGAGCTATCACGGTAGCTGGGTAACAGTGCAAGGAGATGATGCCCCTGAAGAAAGAGTCAGACAGGGAAATCCTCCCAGTCGAATCAGAAAAATAGGACAATCTCTTACTAACAACTGCAGCAACAAAAATCATTGTATGAGGATGGGCCATTTCTGCCAGCGTGTCACTAGACAGAACAAGTTTCAGAGACTCATTAGCTGTGTATTTCTATTGGAAATGAACACCGAACTCTACAGCTCTGTTTTCCACGGGGATGAGATGACACCCCCTGTTGAACGTCTCTTCCACGCGATGAGTGATTGGGGGTGTTTCAAGCATTGGAATAGAAAACTGAGGTGGCTTAATGTTGCTGTGTTTCAGCAGTTGAATGTTTTTGTTATTTATCTGTGTCCTTTTTGGTGTGATTTTTATTTTTATTTTTTTGGTTAGTATTTGGTACCATGTAGTATTCTCTTCTCCCTAAAGGATGTGTATATAATTTAAGAAAAGAGAAATGTAAAGTGTTGTAAATAAGATGGCTCATGAAGGTGCAGTGAGACTGGCCCGTTCTGTATTCAGGGCAAGGTCGTCCCTCTCTGCATGGTAAAGAGAGACATATTTTTATATTGCAATACCATGTAGGGCTGGGGCCTCCCTGAAGCAGCTGGGAATTGTTACCTAGATCCAATATTTTTTATTATTAAATCTTGTGGCTTGACACATCTACTGACTGCAATGGATGTCTTAGTCTAGGTTACTATTTTTGTCATATTGAACTGAATAAAATACAGGATGTAATATTATTTCTGAATTGTGTTCCTTGATTCTTCTAGTGGAAAAAGTGGAATTCGAGGTGATGGTCATTTATGGTGGATGTATGTTCGTGGTGTTTCTACAAGGAAAGTCAACAAGGATTGACAGCTTAGATTTAAGCAATATCTAAGTGTATCTTGATTGGTCTTAAAATTTTCATTTTTTGCTTTTTTCTAAAATAAAAATACAGCCTCCTAATTGTGGATTTTTTTTTT
>NW_007727073.1:321135-346478 GCF_000696425.1 Galeopterus variegatus | reverse complement strand
TGCACCACAGAGCAGGCAGCTTTGTGAGTTCACTGATGTTGGTACTGTACGTCTATTGATTGCCGGTGCAGGACGTCCTTTATTTTAAAATAAAGCTTTACCTCTCTGGTAACATTTGATAGGACCTAAAACTTTAAATAATTTAGTAGCTCCTAGATTTTAAGATTTACAATCCATGTCTTCTTTTTTTCTCTTTTTTTTTTTAAAAAAAATCCTTTTTAGTAACTAACTACTGATATCTAGAAGCCACAGTAATTTTTACCTGGGTGATTTTTAAGGAGTGTTAGGGTACTAACCACTAAACTAAACAGCCCAGGCCAACCTTCCAGCAGATATCATAAGCCTTAGAAATTAAATCATGTTGATTTCAGTGCTAGAATAGAAATTATGAAATATAAACTGACTAAATCAAATAGTTCAACTTTTTAAAAGTAAGGAAATAGCAAAGATTCTACAGTCATTTAAATTAAAATGCAGGAGAAAAGAGATTTACTTCTTATATTTCAAAAATATTTCCAGGCATAAAACCAGGTTTTGGCTTAGCAAGCTTGGATACTTGCTCCTTTCTGACACCAACTCTCATTACTTACACTGTATGTCAAATTATGAGTGCCAACGGTCTCTAAAAATTATTTAAATACATTTCTAAGTTCATTACAGGAAACATTAACATTTAAAACTAATTAAATAGTATTGCTAAAGGGCTAAAAAGCAATTGTTTTTAAACAATTTAAAATTTTATCCCTGTGGAAGCTCACAGGCAAGTGGATTCCCTACCTGCTTTTTCTCTGTGTTTGGCAGACGTTGCCCGTTCTCACTTTGTGTTTTACAAAGCCACAGCAAACATCAGGGGTATTTCTTTATTACTAGGCTGCATGTACAGTTCCAGCCCAACCAACTTCAAATCACTGTATTTACTTTGGCTGTTAGTCTAATGCCACAGAAGTCCAAACCTCTCATTTCTTTCTCCTCGTGTGTGCTTGGAGCGGAGTGCTGGTGCTGTCTGCGTGTGACTCTTGCTGCTGCCTGCCGCCCTGCGAGCAGACCGGCGACCTGGGGCTGAGCGCCAGCGCTTTGTGTTAAAGCCTGTGCTTATTTGCTAATTGCTAGTACTGGGACAGGAAGCAAGCACTTGTTTATTCCTTAGAGAAAGTTTCTTAGGACACAGCGCTTCTCTGCAAAAGAGGGCATGGAACGTTGACATACACGGATGTTTGCTGATTTTTAGCTGTGTTAAAATTTGATCTACAAAGTGTTCTGTACAGAAAACTAAACTCTTCTTTCATTTATGAAGGAAATATTGGGTGTTAATTCTCAGCATCCTTTACAAAGGAGAAACTTCAAAATGAAATTGCACAGAGGTGTTTCCTGTCGTTCTCCTTGTAGCGATCTTGTGCCGAGGCAGCAGGCTTGGGTGCGTCCTGTCCTCCTGAGCTTCCCGGGTTGGCTGTGCCATGCACCGGGGCGGGGCTGGGGTGGCTGGCGTGTTTCTCCCCCTGGCTGTGCCATGTAAAAGCTATCGTCCCCTTTCCTCCTCCGCTCTGCTTCCTTATCTGTAGGAAGGGGGTAGAGTTTGGTGATGTTCAAATCCTTCCTGCCTCTAGAATCTGTTACAAATAACTTCGTTAAAGAAAGTACATGGAATCATTTTTGGACCATGAAATGTGTTTGTATCTTTGATATTTTCCACAAAATCATTGAACTTATTGGCACTTTAAAAAATGCAAGTATGTTTAAGCTAAAATAAAATCAAACTCTGTGAACATTATGCATGCTGCATTTTCTATTAGAAGAGGGACTCTAGAGTAATCTGGTCTTTCCCTGTATATTGTACACAAGTACACTCAGTCCCACATTAAGGTGATGTATACAAGAGTGTGCAATTTAAAGCAAAGGTTATTTCTGATTGCTCTTTGGTAAAATATTAGAGAACCTAAACTGTCAATGCTGGTGTTACTGTCCTAGCTTATAACTGCACTTTTCAGTATAATTTCTCTGGAAGTATCACAGATCGTAATTTGAACAGACCATCTCCAGCCTGTCCACTTATGACCTACTCAGCATTTCACTAAACACTGGAATAAGCAGGTGGAAAACTTGGAAAACTGGTGACACAGGGAAAGAAGAGACATCACTGTCAGAGTATGTTTGTGCTCTGTTATGTCAAAGCTCTTTTCATCAGTGAGTTAAAAGCAAGCGATTCGTGGGTCGTGCCATGAAGTGAAGACACAAGAGCCTGTTGGCATCTGCGTGGATTCCCCGCTGTGTGTGACTCAGACATGTGGAAATAAATGCTTGATGACAGTAGTTCCAAATGGGATTATTTGTGCACATGGAATTCTGTACCTGCTCCCCCCACACACACTTTCCAAGTTGGTAGGATGCACGCATTTTAAATTATAGTGTAGACTAGAAACTAGAATTTTTGCAGAGAAGTGTGTTAATGTTAGTTCCTCCACTCTCCATCTGTGCTGTCCCAGGAACTCACCAACTGCATGTATTTGCGTCCTTTCTAGCTTCACTTAAAGGACACCTGAATTTTAATGCCAATAACTTTTTACTGGGGATAAAAAATATCTAAATGACAAAACTCATCACATTTTTATAGATCTTTTATTTGTATAATACAGAATGTTTCTGTTTTATTTGATTTTCCCTGTTTGCCATATCAAGGACAATGTAGGAACAGCACTCGTGATGAGCATAATTTACCCTGAAGAAGCCCGTCCATAGCAGCTGCATGGACAGGGCTGCCCCGAGGAGCGAGCTGGCCTGGGGCTGCTTCCCCTTCCAGCGGTGAGCCTCAAGACTACCCGAGTGTGTGTGTTATGTACATAAAAGTATATGCAGACTCCCCACACACTCACATAACCTGGAGGTTCGTTAGATTTTGAACACTCATTGGCGTCATCCTTTACTTCTGTCTTGGTTTTTGGTGACTGTTAGTCCCAGGCCATCACGTACTGCTGAGAGGTGCAGCAGGCAGTTTTACTGGTGGCATAACTGAGGCTGCTGAAAATGTTAGGTTTGGGGGCCGACCCCGTGGCGCACTCGGGAGAGTGCGGCGCTGGGAGTGCAGCGATGCTCCTGCCGCGGGTTTGGATCCTATATAGGAACGGCTCACTGGCTGAGCGCGGTGCAGGTGACACCACACCAAGGGTTGCGATCCCCTTACCGGTCACGAAAAAAAAAAAGACCCCCAAAAAAAATGTTAGGTTTGGAATCATCAGGAAAAGGGTTTTGTAACCCAGACATTTTATATTTGGGACTCTTAAAAATTGTACCAATAATTCATATGAGGTAGGTACTGTTAAGGGATTGTCTTTCAAAGATGAACAATTCAGTTACTGAACCAGCCTATAATTTCACTCAAGAAACTACTAGGTCTTTATTACTTATTGAGAAAAGAGCTGCATAAACCCCATAGATTTCAATTAGTGCTTTTAGGTGATTTGGGGAAATGAACTTTATCAAGAAATATTTGTTAATAATTAGTCTTTAGCAAAACTCTAAACATATTTTTAGTAATCTCGGTCCATTTTATGGGGTTTGAAAATAAAGTCTGGTGTATTGTTTAAATTAGTGAGTCCTGCAGCTCATTCGGTTCCTCACCTGCTCGGAGACTTCATGTTCCTTCTCATTCGCATTGCCGTCTCCTGTCCATCATCTGTCTCGTGGCTTTTCTATTTTTTTCAATTTATGTTCTAGCCTTGATCCTGCCGCCGCTGTTAGCTGTTTGCTTGACAAGAGTTGGAGACCAAGTTTTAAATTACAATAATAGTTGGTGTGTGTGTGTGTGTGTGTGTGTGTGTGTGTGTGTGTGTGTGTGTGTGTGTGTGAAAAGGAACTACAGAAGGTCAGAAGGGCTTGCTGCCTGCCTTACACATCAATGCCCATAGCTCCATGATTGATTTGATCATAAAGACAGACAGTAAAGATTGGCCAAGTCAAAGCCCAGTTTGCCTGTAGTGTGTGGTTGATGGAATCTAACTTGATCGGCTTTGGGAGCATTAAATGAATAATTATAGGCTATGTAAAAATAATAAATGCATTAAAATAGTGTTTGTAATCACAGGGAAGAAGTAATACCACACCCAAATGTCTACTCTAAGATCTTGCAGAAAGTGGCACTGCCAGCCTTTTGTTAAAAGCTCACATTCAAAAATCTTCTTAAACACAATCTTTATCTTGCAAGCCTATGATAAGAACTAATTTAAATTATTTTAGTCTTTCTTACAATATTTAGTAGAAATTTCTACTTTATTGATAAGCCATATGTACCTGAAAGAGTGACTTTAAAGTAAGAATCAACTTTCTAAGAAAAGGTAGACTTAATGCAGCTCAGCAAATGTCTTTGTCCAGAATAACGAGTTAAACTTTTTAAAGAGAAAATAATGCTCAGCTTAATTATTTTATTAATTCATACTCCCCGAGATAAGAAAATACTACTTTTTCTGAACTTTGTAGACAAAGATAAAATCGTTGACATGTTTTCGAGGCTGGCTCAATTATTATATTTGAAAATGTTTGACACTTTACAGCATCTGCACACACATTCACTATCACTTACCTTTTCCATGCTTTTGTAACTCAAGACATAATTTGGGGTCAGTAACTCAAGACACTGCAGCTTTTTTTTTTTTTTTTTTTGCTTTTTTTTTTCTTTTTTTCTTTTTTTGATGTGTTGGAGTTCCATTAAAAGAATGCTTCCATGGTTCAGAGGTGGGGATATTTAATTCATCAATGTGACCGTGACCAGTCATGTGGTCTTTCAGGGAGAGGATAGTGACAAACACACAGGAACCACATACCTCCCCGCCCAGCAGAGCCACTTTCCTTGACGGCTTCTTTTCCAAAAGTTGTTGATGGTGGCTTTTAACGTCCTTTGATGTTTAAGGTAGAGTGGCTTCATTTAGAAACATGAATCCAAACATAAAACATTGCAACCTTTCTAAACATCTTAAATATTTTCCAAAATTAAAAATAGAATGTGACAGGGCCGGCCCGGTGGCGCACTGCTACAGTGCGCCGCTTAGGAGCGCGGTGGCGCTCCCGCCGGGGGTTCAGATCCNGGCCGGCCCGGTGGCGCACTGCTACAGTGCGCCGCTTAGGAGCGCGGTGGCACTCCCGCCGGGGGTTCAGATCCCACATGCAGACCAGTTCCCACTCACTGGCTGAGCGAGGTGCGGGAGCAATACCGAGGGTTGTGATCCCGTTGCCGGTCCCGGTCCGGTACGGTACGGGCGTGACACTGAGGGTTGCGATCCATTGCCGGACACGAAAAAAGACAAAAAGGAAAAAAAAAATAGAATGCGACAGAATAAGTTCTCTGAATACGCCGTTGTACAGGTGAGGAACGAGGATGCTCTGCTGGGTTGGTGGCCCTGGTTCTGGCTCCTAGAACCCATCCAGGGCCTGGCCTGGGGACTGCGTGTTCTGCTCCAGTGACCGATAGGAATATCAGTATTAAACAGCTAGTGCTTAGACAGTACCTAAATCATACAGTGGCATTGTCTCTCTGAAGGTTTTCATGTGTGCTGGTGTCTTACACATGTCCACGGGCTGCATTCCTGCGTGCACCTGAGGCAGGTGGGGGGTTCACACAGACCTTCCTCAGTGCTGGGCCCGGGTGTAGGGTGACAGGACTCTGGGTCTCCAGGGAGTGAGAGGCTCCCAGCCTGGATCCGGCCAGCAAAGGCGAACCCTGGAAATGTGCTGGAGAACTCTGGAATTAGAGGACAGCAGAGAGTGAAGGGTGCAGGAGGCTCTGGTGTCTGTAGCTAGAGCTCTACAGGGCCACTGTGCACCCCAGCTGCTCAGTCCCTCCTTTGCCGATCAAGGGCAGCACCAGGGCCACTCAGCCCAACCAGCTGCCTCAAAATACCGCTGGGGTCCTTTCTGCCAGCATCACCACCAGGTGAGCCCTGTCAGGACAGCGTGTGGCACTGGTTTCTCGGCAGGCTGCGCAGTCCCTGGTGGGCCTGTTGCCCAGTGTAGACCTAGATCTTAGAGTAAATGTCGGCTTCAGAGGGAGCCAGAGCAGGTGGCAGTGATGTCTCACACAGGTGTCCACTCTTCCCACACCCACTGCTGGTATGCTATGATGGGGCATTTCCCCTCTGCCCCTCCGTGTGCCACCCCCAACGACCAGCTTCCTTGGGATGTCATCTTGTGAAGTGAGAATCTACATCATTTCCTGTCTGGTCCCCACACACTGCTGGGTTGTGTTCTACTGTCTTATCTTAAACAGTGTCTCTTGTGTTCCTGATTCATGGCTCGGAAAACAACCCATCACCACTAGGCACACTGCACTCTCAGAAACTGCCTTTTTCTTTGGGACTCAGAATACCAAGTAAAACTCTGCCATGCCCTGGTGACCTGTAACAGCTTCAAGTAAGAGAGAGTTGAATCTTAAGTGTCAGCTTCCTAATGGGCTAAACTAATTAGCTCCGATGACTGAATGTAACTGCAGAGTTAGTCCAGAATTAACCTAAAAATTAATAGTACACATCACAGTTTAGAGGGAAAGAGTCCAACAAAAAAGGTCTGTAGCTGAGACATTTAAAGATGATAAAATGCAACCAAAAGCACTTGTTAAATCTTCTGTACTATTGTTGACTGTTTTTGATCAATGGTAGACAGATAAAAGATGACAGATTGATTGATTGATTGGTATTGATAGATATTTTCTGCCTTCTCCGTGTAGGGTACTGTGCATAGGAGATGAGTGAGTTCCGCACCTACCCTTAGGGAAGCCGCGTGTAGATGAGAGACAGCCTGTGCTGACCACACTTGATACCCCGTGGTATCCCACCCTCTGCAACTTACGCCCACCTCCCTCCTTCAGGTGGGAGGTGGTATTCCATCCTACACAGCAGTATCCTCCACCTGTGGCCCACAGCAGAACGGCCCGGGCCCCACTCCAGAGGTGATTCAGCAGGTCTGGATGGGACTTGAGAATCTGCATTTCTCACAATTGCCCAGGGTGGCTGCTGCTGCTGGGCCAGGGGCCCCCGACAGAGTGGCCAGAGCAGTTCTCAGCCCTGCCCATGCTTCAACATGTGGCCAAGATTTAAAACTGCTGGTCTACTACACCAGGGCTTTTCAAAACTATCACATCCATACAGATCACCTGCAGATCCATTAACATGCAGATTCTGGTTCATAGGTCTGGGGTGGGGCCTCGGGGGTGGCATTTCCAACAGGGTCCGGGGGGAGGGGAAGGCTGCTGGTTTCGGGACCACACAGAGCAGAGGCAGAGGGGAAAGGAAGCTTTGAGAAAAGCCTGAGATGCAGTTGGCCCTCGAGCTGTTATGAAATATGACAGGTTTGTCTGCAGAACTACCCCAGGCTCTCAGTGTTTTTATATCCATTTCTCAAAGGCCTTTGCTCTATCAGTCAAGTTTGCATTTGGCTGCAAATTATAGAAATCCCATTTAACAGCTTAAACAGGGATTTATTTTTCTTATATAATCTGAAGTCCAGAGGTAGGTAGTCACTGGGGATGATCCAGTGGCTCCTTGATGCCACGAGAGGTGTTAATGTGTTGCTGTGTCCTCCCACAGCTCCCCTCATGACCATAGGATGGCTGCTGTGGGCCTAGGCACGGCGTCCATGCTCCCTAAAGAAAGAAGAAAGAGCAAAGGGCACAAAGCCTGCAAGTCAACCCCCACCTCTCTATCAGGAAGCAAAAGCTTTTTCAGAAACCCCCTTTAGCAGATTTTGCTTGGGTTTCTTGGACCTATGTCACATAGCTGCTCCTCTCTGGAAAGTGACGCAGGAGAAGAGAAGGATGAGAAACTGAGCCAGCCAGTCACTGCCTTCCAACCTGCTGCCTGGAACAGTTCTCACTGATATTCAGCCAGCAGAATCTTCTAGACTATCCCCCTTCTTCCTGAGGTCCACTCTCTGTTAATCCTGCAAACTAAGTGGGTTAGTGGGTGTCACGCTAATCCTTCACAAGCATGGGCTTTGTGATCAAAGAAACCTAAGTTTGAATTCCAGCTCTTACACTCACAACTTTGTAACCACAGGCTGCGCTCTCCGAATCTCACATTCAGGGTTTGTAAAATGGGTTCCAGGCTGCTGCCTTGCTGGGCTTCTGTAAGGATTACCTGAACCAATTTCTGTACCTCATCAGCATAACGCCACCACCCATTACTGGGGAGTCCCTCTGTACAGAATGCCTGCCCTGGCTCTTCCCATGGTTGCTCATTCACATCTTCAAGAGCAAGGTGAGATCAGATGTGCAGTCTAGAAATGCCGCTCCAGCAGCCTTGCGCAAGTGCTGAAGGGGAGCCAGGCGGAGGGTACTGCAGTAGTCCAGGCACAGCCAATGATTTGTTTACTAGAGATTTCTAGTAGCACAGGCTGAGCATGAGTGTGGCAGGCATGAGAGACAGGCAGGGCCAGAGCGTGGTGCCCAACAGATTCAGGGATTCTTGCATCTGGGAAGTTAGGAGTGGGCTCAGCCTAGCGAGTGGGATGCAGGACACTGGAGTCATGACAGGGGGTAAATTTAATACTGTGGGTGTGGAGTAAAGAGATCCACGCCCTCTGAGCTCTGACATAAGGTGAAAGCAAACAGGAGCAGGCGGGCTGCTGATTACAGCCAGGACTGGTAGGACAAAGTCCCGTGCCGTCGCCTGGGAAGGGGCCACTTCACAAAGCATCCTGCGTGTGCAAACGTCCGCAAATGTTCCCGCTTTCCAGTCACATTCAAGGCATTACGTGCAGGCCNTGAAAATAAAGTCTGGTGTATTGTTTAAATTAGTGAGTCCTGCAGCTCATTCGGTTCCTCAGCGGTTCCTCACCTGCTTGGAGCCTTCATGTTCCTTCTCATTCGCATTGCCGTCTCCTGTCCATCATCTGTCTCGTGGCTTTTCTATTTTTTTCAATTTATGTTCTAGCCTTGATCCTGCTCAGGCCGGCCCTTAATAGTAATTATTGACAGGGAATGTTGAATGGTTTTTCTGTGGTCACATCCCCATGTTCAGTTTAATGATATGGGGAACTGCAGATGGAGGTGAGGAGAACTTGAAAAGAAAAGGGTATTATTGATAAATGTGCTGAAAGCCTTGCAAATTTGGGAGGATAAATTGAGATTTTACAGGACTAATGAGTTTTTGAAAACTGTTAGCCAGGCTTGTCCAAACCATTCTCTCCCTACTCAATATTTTCTAAATTAGAAACTCAGAAATTTCAGTAGCTGTTTTGGTCCTGGAATGAATAAACAGCCCAAAGTAGATGGTAGTGTTTCCATTTATTAAACTCACAGTGTATCTTGCTTCCACTATACTCAGAGTGTACTATTCTTATTGCAATCGATGGTCTGTTCAGAGCACTTGGTTTGTTGAGCCAAGATCTAGATACTTTGTAACCATTCCTGGAAGTCAGCTGTCAAAAAGATTTGAATTCTGGGCATTTATATTTATTTTTTGTAAGTTCTGTGATAGCCTGGAATATTTTTATGTAAACCTAAAATTAAATTATGAAGTAAATGCATTATATTTCTGAAATAAGTTCTGGTTGAAGTTTTTATAACCGAAAGGTTATTAGAACCTTGAATTTGAGTCTTGGGTTTGAGTCCTAGTGTCGAATTTGAACTTACATTTACCATTGAAAACTGCTACGGAGTTAGAGCTACATTTAAATACTTGAATCCAAAAGGCATTCTTGTAGTGGTGAACCCTTATACACACTGAGCTGCACAAGTAACCTTTGTTTTTATTACAGTTATCAACCATTTCATCTGATGCCACTGTGAATTGGTTTAAATATTATTTGCCTCAATGTACTTAATTTGTTGCCCTAGGGAATTGCTAGCCCCATTTATCAGTCGAGATTGTATTTTACTTTGCATTTATATGCTTCCATTATGTAACATTATGTAGCTAAATATGAAGAATATGCTAACTATTCCTAAATATAATTTTCTTCCTAAGCAGATCATGTGAGATTATTTTGTCTTTTACAAAAAATCATCTGTGAAACATTTTATCACCATTGCCTAGAAATGTTCTTAAATGTAGTGCAGATTAACAAACAAAAAAAAACTAAGTTGCTCACAGTTTATATTGGCAATAATTCGAGAGATAATTGTAAATTGTAAGTTGTGGGTTTTTGTTTTTGTTTGTTTATTTGTTGCCCATATCAAAAATAACAGAGGCATTTTGTTAACATGTTAGGAATTTTCAGACTATGATTGAAACTTTAATCCCTACTATTGTCTCATATTGACTTTAAAGCTATAACAGTGTATTCTAGAATACTTACCTATCATCTACCTATCATCTTCAGAATAAGCAGTCTGTACAGATGCCTCTCTCTGTCTTTCAAACCAAAGCTGTGCACTCAGCCTGCTACTTTTGTATTGTAAGAGAGTTAGGGGTTTCCGACTGAGGGGTAGTTTCCAAAGCATGAGTCATAACAATTTGTAGGTCATGAAATCGATTTAGTGGCTCTAAAGTAGCTCTTTTAAAAAAAAACTTTTTTTAAATGAAAGAAGGTAGAATAGAAATTGTCAGGCTGTGGGGCAAATTGACATGGTTAGTACCAGTTTACATCCAAATATGTGTGTAGATGGGCTGTCCATGTTAAGTGGGTCATGAGGAAAACATCTAAAAAACATTGTTGTATGAATGGATCTTTTCCTTTTTCTCTCTTTTATTTTCTTTCTTCTTTTGTTTTGTTTGAGTCAGTTTACTTAAGGGTAAGGATTAAAGGCTGTGGGTACAAGATCTGAAGTCAGACTGTCAAGATTCAAATTTAGGCTCTATCGTATACTAGCTGTGCAGTCCTAGGCAAGTTACTTAGACTTTAAGCCTCAGTTTCCTCATCTGTAAAATGGGTATAAACAATAGTACCTGCTTCACAGGATCATTGTGAATGTTGCATGAGCACATGTATACATAAAGTGCCTAGACCAGTGGTTGGCATATAGTAAGTAGGTAACCACATAAATGTTAGCTGTAACTGTTACTCAACTCTTAAGTGATCTACTGCTCCCATATTTACTAAGTTGCTTTTTTCATTGTTACTTGATTATGTTTAACATTTGCTCCATCCCTTAATTATGTATTGCTCCTTCAATATTTTATGTTTTGGGTTTGGTTTCTAGATGAAAATTTATATCCCTTAGTTTTCACCCGTGTCTGCCGTGTGTCTTCACGTGTTTTGTTTCCATGTCAGAGGGGTACCCACATGGCCCTGCTAATGAGTCACCTTGGCACCTGCTAAGCGTCAGAGCTGTGTTAAGACTTGAGAGATGTTTAAGACACGGGCCCTGCATGTTAGTTGACTTATTCTGTGGATGATCATAAACTCCATTATGAATCATGTATTCAGAAGAACATTCCTTACATAGTAGGTTCTCACCTTAATGAAGCTAGCTCCAAAGTCTTGCACATAGTAAGTGTCCAGTATGTGTTTGTTGATGAATTGAAATTAGTGTTATAAATGCAGAAATATTCTCAGAAATTTTTAAATGTTTGGGTGGACCAAGAGGGAAGCTAATCTGCCAAAAACTTTAATATTTTTTACTTCTCCCCTTTCTTTGCTTTTAATAGTAATTATTATTATTATGCCAAAAACTTTAATATTTTTTACTTCTCCCCTTTCTTTGCTTTTAATAGTAATTATTATTTTTTTTTTTTTATTTTTTTTTTTAAAGATGACTGGTAAGGGGATCTTAACCCTTGACTTGGTGTTGTCAGCACCACGCTCAGCCAGTGAGCGAACCGGCCATCCCCATATGGGATCCGAACCCGGGGCCTTGGTGTTATCAGCACCGCACTCTCCCGAGTGAGCCACAGGCCGGCCCTTAATAGTAATTATTGACAGGGAATGTTGAATGGTTTTTCTGTGGTCACATCCCCATGTTCAGTTTAATGATATGGGGAACTGCAGATGGAGGTGAGGAGAACTTGAAAAGAAAAGGGTATTATTGATAAATGTGCTGAAAGCCTTGCAAATTTGGGAGGATAAATTGAGATTTTACAGGACTAATGAGTTTTTGAAAACTGTTAGCCAGGCTTGTCCAAACCATTCTCTCCCTACTCAATATTTTCTAAATTAGAAACTCAGAAATTTCAGTAGCTGTTTTGGTCCTGGAATGAATAAACAGCCCAAAGTAGATGGTAGTGTTTCCATTTATTAAACTCACAGTGTATCTTGCTTCCACTATACTCAGAGTGTACTATTCTTATTGCAATCGATGGTCTGTTCAGAGCACTTGGTTTGTTGAGCCAAGATCTAGATACTTTGTAACCATTCCTGGAAGTCAGCTGTCAAAAAGATTTGAATTCTGGGCATTTATATTTATTTTTTGTAAGTTCTGTGATAGCCTGGAATATTTTTATGTAAACCTAAAATTAAATTATGAAGTAAATGCATTATATTTCTGAAATAAGTTCTGGTTGAAGTTTTTATAACCGAAAGGTTATTAGAACCTTGAATTTGAGTCTTGGGTTTGAGTCCTAGTGTCGAATTTGAACTTACATTTACCATTGAAAACTGCTACGGAGTTAGAGCTACATTTAAATACTTGAATCCAAAAGGCATTCTTGTAGTGGTGAACCCTTATACACACTGAGCTGCACAAGTAACCTTTGTTTTTATTACAGTTATCAACCATTTCATCTGATGCCACTGTGAATTGGTTTAAATATTATTTGCCTCAATGTACTTAATTTGTTGCCCTAGGGAATTGCTAGCCCCATTTATCAGTCGAGATTGTATTTTACTTTGCATTTATATGCTTCCATTATGTAACATTATGTAGCTAAATATGAAGAATATGCTAACTATTCCTAAATATAATTTTCTTCCTAAGCAGATCATGTGAGATTATTTTGTCTTTTACAAAAAATCATCTGTGAAACATTTTATCACCATTGCCTAGAAATGTTCTTAAATGTAGTGCAGATTAACAAACAAAAAAAAACTAAGTTGCTCACAGTTTATATTGGCAATAATTCGAGAGATAATTGTAAATTGTAAGTTGTGGGTTTTTGTTTTTGTTTGTTTATTTGTTGCCCATATCAAAAATAACAGAGGCATTTTGTTAACATGTTAGGAATTTTCAGACTATGATTGAAACTTTAATCCCTACTATTGTCTCATATTGACTTTAAAGCTATAACAGTGTATTCTAGAATACTTACCTATCATCTACCTATCATCTTCAGAATAAGCAGTCTGTACAGATGCCTCTCTCTGTCTTTCAAACCAAAGCTGTGCACTCAGCCTGCTACTTTTGTATTGTAAGAGAGTTAGGGGTTTCCGACTGAGGGGTAGTTTCCAAAGCATGAGTCATAACAATTTGTAGGTCATGAAATCGATTTAGTGGCTCTAAAGTAGCTCTTTTAAAAAAAACTTTTTTTAAATGAAAGAAGGTAGAATAGAAATTGTCAGGCTGTGGGGCAAATTGACATGGTTAGTACCAGTTTACATCCAAATATGTGTGTAGATGGGCTGTCCATGTTAAGTGGGTCATGAGGAAAACATCTAAAAAACATTGTTGTATGAATGGATCTTTTCCTTTTTCTCTCTTTTATTTTCTTTCTTCTTTTGTTTTGTTTGAGTCAGTTTACTTAAGGGTAAGGATTAAAGGCTGTGGGTACAAGATCTGAAGTCAGACTGTCAAGATTCAAATTTAGGCTCTATCGTATACTAGCTGTGCAGTCCTAGGCAAGTTACTTAGACTTTAAGCCTCAGTTTCCTCATCTGTAAAATGGGTATAAACAATAGTACCTGCTTCACAGGATCATTGTGAATGTTGCATGAGCACATGTATACATAAAGTGCCTAGACCAGTGGTTGGCATATAGTAAGTAGGTAACCACATAAATGTTAGCTGTAACTGTTACTCAACTCTTAAGTGATCTACTGCTCCCATATTTACTAAGTTGCTTTTTTCATTGTTACTTGATTATGTTTAACATTTGCTCCATCCCTTAATTATGTATTGCTCCTTCAATATTTTATGTTTTGGGTTTGGTTTCTAGATGAAAATTTATATCCCTTCATATTAGAATTGTTAATACATTAATTAAAAACTTTTGCATTTCCTTAGATAGCAGCATTATAAGGTATTAAAATGAGTAATTCTTATTTGAATTTAAATATATTGAAATTAAAAACTTAAAGAGGTTTTCAGTTATGGAATCACTCACCAAATGCATATATTGCTGGTATAATGGTGAAGGATTTTAATAGCATTGGTTTTGGATTATGAATATACGCGGGGAAGGATCACAAGCTACTTAGTAACAAAATAATTAAATGGAACAGTTTTTAAGGTGAGACACATGTGAGAATGAACACTAGGATCTTTTCTTGAGTTTTTTGGAGGATTATTTATAATTTATATAGAAAATCAAGAATAGTAGATATAGCTACAAAAAATTTTAAAAAATAGAAAGGCAAGATGTAACGGTCTGACCAGAGCTAATACAGGATTCAGAAATAGATCATAGATTTTAAGAAAGCTGAACTAAAAGAAAGGATTGTTATTTACAGTAATTCTTTCCTACAAAGATGTTTAAGCTTTAAGTAGGTAAAAAAACCATCAGAATCTTAATTTTGTAGCTTTAAACAAGCCAGAAGGCTGGGAAGTCCACACTGAACACTGGCAGGCAAGCATTCGTCCCATCCTGATAAATGACTCTTTTGAATTCTGAAATTTTGTTTTTCCAGACATGTAGAAGGGAAAGTAACATAATTTGGGGACCAAAGAATTATGAACAGAAAACTCAGAAAGAGATATAAAATTGATTAATCACCTTAACAATACAAGGCATAGCCTCAAACTAAACCATTATCTTGGCAAATATAAAGTTTTTATATTTCTGACAACCAGGAGAGGACTAAATTTCTGTGAATTATGAAAGAATGTGCATGCTGATTGCCTATACAAATGGAATTTCCTACCCAAGGGTTTCTTTCCTTTGGGGCTGTAAATCTAGCCCAGGGATGAAAAAGTCACCAACACAACCATGTAAAAATGTTTATCTTCAGTAAAATGGGCACAATCAGTAGTTGAGAATAATATATAATGAGTTTTGTATGATTTGCATGGTTGAGGCATTTAGGTATGTTCTGGATAATAGAGAAGGTACAATTTTTATTCAATTCTGAAGGTAAACTACTGAGGTCCCATTGGCCCAGTGACGGTGGATCTTTCCAGGCTCCGGGAGCCACTGCAGGAATGTGACACTGTGCCCGGGAAACAGTTTTGACAGAAGGGAACATGTGCAGAAGGCAGCCAAAACAGAAGGATTTTTACACTGGAAATGGTGACTCAAAGAAGCACCAGGACGAATGTTTGCTAGACTCTCGTGAAGTGGACCAGTGACGGGACCGCCTGCCTAAGGGACGTTTTGCTGAAAGGCCACTTCAGAAATGTACATCTAATTGATGTGATTTGAAAAAAAAATCTGCCAAACCAAGCACACTGTATGATAGGGTGTTATAAATCCCCCAGCTAGTAGTTTTCAAATTATTTGGAGTCATCAGATCCTTGGACACTCAAGAAATAAATATATCTCATGATCTCTTAGTTATTAAAAATCTGTGCTTTCAAAGTGGTTGCCGATGCCAGTTTCAAGGCCAACGCTGCTATGAGCGGAATCTTTTATGAGGTTTTATTTTAATACTGAATCTCCTTGCCTTGCTTAAGTCTAAAGTGTAACAGGATTTGCTCTCGGTCCACAGTTGGACTTAGATAATTTTGTGTTAGATATTTCTTTAATTCTAGGGCAAAATCAACAGAATGGCATTTCCCAAAGAAATCCCTAACTAACTGAATATTAATATTGGCCTAATTAATTTTTTGTTTTGACCAATAGTTATAATCCCTACATGAAAAACCCTCTCACTGAAATTATTGCCCTAATTGCTCCTCAGATAAGTCACATTGATGCCTATTTTGAAAATATGTTGGCAAAGTAGAAAACATGTCCATGGCCCAGAACACTGGCCTAGGAATCAAATTACTTAGGAACACCCAAAATGAAAAGGATCGAGCTGATTTTCTTCACTGTGGGATGTCTCAGAGCCTTCAGTTTGCTCATGGACAGTATGAGTCCTCAGGAGAGGAGCGGAGCGGGCATGTTTCCCAAATGCAGCTGACCACAGAGCCGAGTCTGGAAAACCTGAGCTCTGAGCTACTGCTTTGGCCACAGCTAGTGTTGTTCCTGTGTCAGTCACCACCCCCCTCCACAGCTCCCCACCAGCAACAGGCCCTCTAGACTTCGGGGCAGGTGGACTCTGCCTGCCTCCACATGGCTCTTTTCTCCTTTGACCACCTAATGGTGCTTCATTCCTGATCCCTAGTTTTCGTGCACCTCCCTCCTCCCCTCACACTGGCATGTGTGAGTGTCCTGGGGCAGCTGTAGCAAACAACCACAAGCTAAGTGGCTTAAAACAACAGAAACTTATTTTCTCACAGTTCTGGAGGCCAGAAGTCTGAGGTGAAGGCGTCTGCAGGCCGTGCTCCCTCCAGAAGCTCCAGGGGAGGATATTTCCTGCCTCTTCCAGCTTCTGGTGGCTCCAGGCATCCCTTGGTGTCTGTTGGCTTGTGTCTGCATCACGCCAGTCTCTGCCTTCATTTTCACATGGCCTTCTGCTCCCTGGTGTGTCTCTGTGTCTCCTTTCTCTTCTTATGAGGACACCAGTCATTGGATTTAGGGCCCACCCTCCTCCATTGTGACCTCATCTTAACTAATTACATCAGCAAGACCCTATTTCCACATAAGGTCACATTCACAGGTACCAGAGGTTAGCACTTGAACATTTCTTTTGGGGGACGGATTGAATGCACAACAGGCCACTTCTTTATATTAGAGCTTACATTAGTCAGGGCCCAGGCAGGGAGCAGATGGCACACTGGAGGGGTCCACAGAAGGGTTTAAGGTTGGGACTGCTTGCAGAGGTGTGGGCAGGGTACAGTGGCTAGTGGCAGCTGGCCAGTGCTCCTGGGACCCAGCAAGAGTGGGGCCTTGTGAGGATCCTGCCTTCAGGAGCCGTGGCCGTAGGCCGACTGTGTAGTTATCGCCTAGACCATGCCAGCAGGGAGCAGATGAGGGGACTGAAAGCCTTGACCCCTCTCTCCGCCCCCACTGTCCGCTGCCACTCTGTCCCTGGTTGAGCCCACTCGGCCTTTAGAGGCCAGGGAGTACATAGTGGCCAGCTGCCCAGGGCATAGAGCAGGGGACTGAAAGCCTTGACCCCTCTCTCCGCCCCCACTGTCCGCTGCCACTCTGTCCCTGGCTGAGCCCACTCGGCCTTTAGAGGCCAGGGAGTACATAGTGGCCAGCTGCCCAGGGCATAGAGTGTGATGGGGGCAGATAATGGCCCTGCGGCACTTCTCCACTCTCCCTAGAATGGCTCCAGATTCAGACCTTAAAGCGGCTTTGAAACTGACGCACGCAGGCAGACTTCAGCAAGCAAACTCGTATTAGTCTTGCCCACTGTGCTGTGGTTCCTCTCATTGGTGGGCTGCGACATTTTACCCCAAACCCAGAACTCTAGCCTCAAGGCTACATCTGGACAAATGGGGCCGACCTGCCCTCGCGCTGAGCGAGGGGCCCTCATGACAGGAGGAGCCTCCACCCACCGTCCTCGCTCAGTACCTGCGGCCACCTGCTGCGCCTGCACGTCTGTACCCTCCAAAATCCTTGTCCTGTGTTGAGCAAATTGAGGCTACAGAGGCAAAGTTGAAAATTTATAAGCTTTATTGTAGGCCAAATGTGAGCGTCCAGCCGGGAAATGCAAGCCTGCTGAGTTGGGAAGTGCTCCAGGTGTTTTGTTTTTGTTTTTGTATTTTTTAACCAGGTTACAGACTTATATAGCAAAACTGGAAAGGAAGACAAAGGGTGAGAAAGGGGCTGTCCTTTATCACAGCTGCCTCTTTCCCATTGGCCATTAGGTGTCATGTGAGCCAATGACTGCTTCTAAGTTACAACATAGTTATTATCAATCTGTAAGAAACCCAACATACATTCCAAGCAACTGTCGGATAAGTTAGTGACTTTCTATGCTGCCAGCAGTCTGGGTTGAGAACAGGATGTCTCACGCAGCTCATGAGGCCCTGCTCCAAGGCAACTGGCATTTTTTAGGGAACAGGTTGTGTAGCTGAGTTAGCCATAAGTCACCAGTTGATATCGAATCCCCAGTGCGTGGGTGTCAGGAGGAATGGGGATGTGACTAGGTGGTGAGGCTGGGGTGCTCATGAATGGGCTCAGTGCCCATACGAGTGGCCCAAGGGGGCATATTCACTCCTCTGCCTCATAAGGATACCCGTTGACTGAATCTACCAGCACCTCCATCCCAAATTTCCCAGCCTCCAGAGCTGTGAGTGAGAAATTGTGTTGTTTATAAGTCACCTGGCCTCAGGTATTCTGTTACAGCAGCATGTACAGACTGAGGTGGTGTGGGTCACCACCCCTTGCCATTATGCCCAGGCTGTCACCTTGCCTCTACTCCAGGTCACAGATGTGCCACCAGCTCCACAGACAGGTAGCCCGCAGCTCCTGCGTTAGTGTGCAGCGTCAGCGTTACTAGCGTGTCGGTGTCCTTGGCCATTTCAGTTCCCATTTCCAACTGCACAAACACAGCAACTGTGATTCTCAACTCTTACAACAACACCTGCTACTGTGAGCTCTGAATTCCTGGCTCTGGCAGCAGCAGCCCTGCCACGGCACCTCTAGGAACTCCCTGCACTATGGAAGTCATTCCCATCTGTAATTGCTTCCAATATCCATCAGTGTTAAAAAACGAACAAAATATTCACCTCATGTTTGGGTTTCATTGTTTAATTTTTATGCTTATTTTATAGTCACCAACAGTTTAGACATTTGTCAAAACAAAATGGGTTTGGAAGAGCTGGGCTTCCAAGCTGGAAGCCGTGAACTCAATGTTGACTTGAGCTTCTGCCCAGAGCACACCGACACAACCAGCAGACCGGACTGTGAGTCTAACTGCAAACAGGCGGCTATCTGGTGACTCTGCATGCCACGGGGAGGGGCCTTGAGCCTTCCCAGCCTAGAAACACCAGAGGTGCGGGGCCCTGGCTGGAGGAACTCCTGTCACATGCACTCTAGGCGCAAGCCTGGCTCAAGACCGCTGACCAGGTGAGATGCACTGGGTCAGCCCAACTGCTGTGCAGGTTCCTCGGCACTGTCACCCAAAGGCCAACCCTCTCCATCCCACTCTGCTCTGTGGTTAAAAGCAACCATCCCCTCCAACCCCACAACTGATGCTCCACAATGCCATCCACTCCAAGGGAATCCTTCATGTTCTTCTTTAGTTACATTTATATTTCCTCTAAATCCCTGTGAAACAGATCCTGCCTGCTTATAATGTCACAGCATTTAGAGGTTAGGGTATTCCATTCTCTGCTGTGCATATATGGCTACAAAATCTCTCTGCAGCCTTTGGAAATTTACCTGATCTTCCTGAATCTGTTTTCCCATCTGTATAAGGACGGAAACTGTTAATTCTATGATTATATACTGTTATAAACAACATCAGGATTTTTGCAGATTAAATAGTGTTTATGCCTAGAACATAGGAGGTACTGTCAAGAACGGGGCAGGATGTGAGGTTTCACTTTGTTGCAAGCTAACATGTTGGCCTGCACAGGTGCAGGGACACTGGCAACAGAGGGGAGACCCCAGGTCAGAGGCAAAGGACAATTTATTACTCACAGTAGTAACAATAACCAGAGTCCCAGCCTACTGTACCAGTTCTCCAGACCCAATTCCCAGAGGGCACCTAGGGCACCCACATCTTTTATGATGGGCAGTAAGCCAGCCTGCCCTTTGACCCAGTGGAAGACATCACTTCTGTCTTCCAAAGCTATAAGCAAACCTGCTCATTGCTCCTGAGAGACACATAATCTTCCCCTTTCAAGGTGTTTGCTACACCCTCTTGCCAAGATGGTCTAGGACAAAGGGTATTCAGTGCCTCATTCAACAAAAGAAATCCTTGAATTATCTCCCAACAGGAACTCAACCTGATTCCAAAAACTCCTGCACCTTGTGGAGAGATGCAGCTCATTTTACAAAAATGGGTATTTAAACAAACATGTGTAACACTGTCAAATATTTAGTTTTTTAAAAATAAACTGACTCATTAGTTAGAAATATATGGAGCTTAATATCCAAAAATCTGAATAAATGCACAGAGTTGTGACTTACTCTAGCATATGAACCAAGTGTAATCTTCAGATCCATTTTTTCTTTTGATTTTCTGTCATGAAACATAACATAGAAAATAACACAAAACAAAAACAATGCAGTCACCTTACTATTGCAGCTAGATTGGCTAAAACTGATATAATAACAGCATTAAAGTATTTCTCACAATTGTCATTGCCTAAGTCACCTTCTCTGAATGACATTGATGGAAAATTCCTTTCAAATGGATGACTTTTTATGCTGAATCAATTTGGTTTGTGAGAAAAAGAAATGAAATCCGACAGCTGGATGAAGCAGGGAGCTTTTCCAGTAGTGTCGCTATTTGGGAAGCATTTCTCCCTGTTGCTCCGTTCCTGTTACTCAGAAAAATTTCTGCTCGAAGGTGGTACCTTGAGAGTCATGGTGACTGTATAAATCAAGAGAAAAACCAACTTGAAACTCATCAGCCGAATTCACAGACCTGCAGGTTGAGTGCCCCCCTTGCTGGCTGTTCCCTGCCTTCTGTGTGTGGGTGGTGGGGCCACAGACAACAGGCTGCATGGGAAGGTGTCTTGCCATCCCACCTGCCCTGACCACGGCTCTCTCTCTTCCCCGCTCAGCTCCAGCCCTGTCACCCTCCATCCTTGGAGGGAACCCCAGATTTGTCAGCAGCTGACAAAGGTGCAGGACAGATGCTGGCACGTTTGTGTCACCGTTTCCTTCAACCTGTAGTTACTTCTTGTCACAATCACCCACCTAGCACAGTTGCATTCTCCACAGTCCCACCGGCTTTGATTAGGTGACTGATCACCTGATTATTTCTATTCTAAGTCCGCGTTAACACGGTGAAGCATGCGTATTTTAAGCCGACTTCCGAACAAAGCTGTCTGATCATGAGCAGTGCTGCGTGCACGGTGAAGGCAGCCTGGCCCCAGCCCCCAGCACCCCCAAAGCATTTCTGGGATGCAGTTTGCACCTCCCGCTTTCATAAAACAGGAGCAGAGGACGACTCCCCGTTGTAAGAAACTGAAATGGAAGAACTCTCTGAGCCAGCCAGACTAAAAGGCTGAAGCCAAGTAGTGCTTTGCTAGGTGCTATGGGAGTACTGAGGAAGTCCAAAGCACGCAGTCGGCCTCCACCAGCCTGCAGCCATTGAGGACAGACGGGCACGGTCATGCGGTGTGATGCCCGACACTTCATCACTCTGCTGCCTCGACGTCTCATCTGACTTTTCTAATCTTATCCACGTCGTTGGATCCCTATTTGAAAATACAGGCATGGTCTTAAGCTGCTGATACTAAGAATACTAGAATGAAGGAAAAGACTTCACCTGCCTGACAACTACATGTCATATGGAATTCTGGATGGGATCCTGCAATGGAAAAAGCACATTAGAGAAATTAATACAGTATGCACTTTACTTTATGAGATTTATCAATATTGGTCCATTAATTGTAACAAAGGCACCATACCAATGTTAGATGTTAATAAAAAGGGAAACTGGATGTGGGGTACATGGGCACAGTCTTAAGATCTTGGCAAATTTTCAACAAATCTAAAAGTGTTCTAAATAATCTTTTACTAAAAACAAATTAATTTTTTAAAAAAAAACTGAACAGAGTCACATTCTACATTCTGAGCTGTAGTGAATCTCTTTCCAGAAACACAGGCTCCACCCGTACACATATACACATACGAGTATATTTTGCGAGTTACTAGCCCCAGGTTGCAAGCCCTCTCCTGCATGAGCAGGAATCCAGAAGCAGTGGATGGGCCAGTGACAATCAGACGCTCAGATGGACACAGAGCTGTGGCTGCTCTGTACCTCATATATTGCCTGTCTGATTGGTCTTTATAGAATCCCGTCATTTGGGGACAGCCTCAGTGGTGGATCTTCATAAGTCACATGAGTAAGCCAATTAAATTTGTCCAAAATCATCCCACCTGGTTACTCCCAACCTCTGGTTAAAAAACATTGGTCGTTTCCATTTTTGTGGTTGTTAATCTCTACAGCTGATGTTGAGTTAAAAGAGACAACCTCCAACTTCTCTACCAATGTCAAGTACATTAAAATTTTGAATAGGGGCCGGCCCGGTGGCGCACTGGATAGTGCGCCGCTTGGGAAGCACGGTGGCGCTCCCGCCCGAGGGTTCGGATCCCACATACAGACCGGTTCCCGCTCACTGGCTGAGCGAGGCATGGGAGCAACACCGAGGCATTAAAATTTTGAATACGGGCCGGCCCGGTGTCGCACTGGATAGTGCGCCGCTTGGGAAGCACGGTGGCGCTCCCGCCCGAGGGTTCGGATCCCACATACAGACCGGTTCCCGCTCACTGGCTGAGCGAGGCATGGGAGCAACACCGAGGGTTGCGATCCCGTTGCCGGTCCCCGGTCCGGTACGGGGGCAACACTGAGGGTTGCAATCCGTTGCCGGACACGGAAAAAGACAAAAAGACAAAAAAAAAAAAAAATTTTTGAATAGAGTGACATTTAACCAGGTCTCCTGGGAATGTTTTCAGAGTATTCTGGTACCAGTGTAATAATATTTTCCTAATGCATATTATCCACCTCCTGCTATTTTCAGTGGTACATTAAAAATATATTTATGTCATCAAAAAATGTTTCTTCTTAACATAATTCCTATTTTTAGAAAACATGGTCATGATATCTTGTCCCCCTTACTTCTAGTAACCTGCACGTGTATGCTAATAAAACTACAAGATGCACTTATAGCAGGCACCCATATTCATGTGAATATGTAGACACATTTAAAAGTATCAGTACGTGCAGGGTCAGCTCGTGGCTCACTCGGGAGAGTGCGGTGCTGATGACACTAAGGCCACGGGTTTGGATCCTATATAGGGATGGCTGGTTAGCTCACTGGTTGAGCATGGTGCTGACAACACCAAACCCCTTACCTGTCATCTTTAAAAAAAAAAAAAAGTATCAGTATATGCATAATGATTTGTAAATATACATGCCTATTTTATATTCATAAAAGTAAGAGAAGAGAGAAAATGGTGGAGTAGGAGCAAAGAGCACCAAGGAGTCTTCCCTCCACAGAAACACCAGACAATCAAGCAGAAACTGTCAGAACCAACTTGGTCAGAACTCTGGAACGTGGGTCAAAGGCCCACCACACCCAAGCAGACACTGAATCAGGAAAAGGCAACTCAAGAATGGAAGGAAGGCTTCCTGGCATTTTTCTTTGCCCCTGGCCCACCTTCCCAGTGTGCAGTGGCTTGAAGATGTGCTCCCGTCAGGGGGCCTGCTCCCTGGTTCCTGAGGAAGCAAGGCTGACCACAGCCACAAACAACGGCATTGTCTCTTTGACCTGCCTGGGCCCACCTGAAGGAATGATGGAGGCACGTGCCTTTCTGTCACCTAACTGGAGCCCTCTCAGGCTTAGGAGCAGCTGCACACGGGCTCTTCCCTGAAATACCATGAGGCAGGCAGCAGCTGCTGCCACCAGGGCAGACAGGGCAGTGGAGGCCACAGCAGATGGCCCCATGCCCAAGAGTGAAGACCAGGAGGGGGTCTCTGGCAAACTCAGGCACTTATACCAGGGAATTTAGAAAGCCACACACATGCCCAGGGCACAGTGGTGCAGCCACTGCAGAAAACAGATTGTCAGGTCATCAAAAAGTAATTACGTTATTTTTTTATTTTATTTATTTATTTTTTTTAAAAGATGACTGGTAAGGGAATCTTAACCCTTGACTTGGTGTTGTCAGCACCACACTCTCCCAAGTGAGCTAACTGGCCATCCCCCTATAGGGATCCGAACCCGTGGCCTTGGTGTTATCAGCACCATACTCTCCCACATGAGCCATGGGCCTGCCCTAACAAGCAATTACTTTAGAACCCACCAGTTCCACTCCTAGTCATGTACCCGAAGAACTGAAAACAGGTACCCAGACAGGTACTTGTACAAAAATGTACACAGCAGCACTATTCACAACAGCCAGAGGCAGACCCAGATGAATGTCCATCAAGTGATGGATGGGTGAACAAAATGCGATTTTTCCACACACTGCATATTATTCAGCCATGAAAAAGGAACATTCTGATACATGCTACAACACAAATGCTCCTCAGAACTGCTACACTGTGTGAAAGAAGCCAGAAACAAAAGGTCACATATTGAATGGCTCTGTATGTGTAATATTCAGAATGGGTAAGTCCATAGAGACAGGGAGATTAGTGGTTTCCAGGGGCTAGAAGGGAGGAGGAATGGGGAGTGACCACTTAATGGGCACAGGGTTTTCTTCTGTAGTGACGAAAATATTTTGGAATTTGATGTAGGCAGTGGCAGCACAACACTGTGAATATACTAAATGCCACTGAATTACATACTTAAAATTGGTTAGTTTTATGTTATGTGAATTTCACATCAATTTTTTTTAAAAGTCAAGGAAGACAGCACTTACCAAAGCTGTATGAGCAGACTGTATCACATAACATCCCATGTCGTTCTGTACATTCTGAATGTGAACCACATGCAAAGAAGACATTACAGAGTCTCTACCTTGTCTCTGCAAAGCAGGCCGATACATCTTTTGCCTACAATGTTATCCTCTCTCTAAATAGACACAAATGTTTGGCTGTTTTGATCATTGCTGTGGCAGAGACATGGTTACAACAGCACGTACCACGGTCCTGTGATATTCAAGCACACGCTGATGATCAACAGGCTGATAGTTATCCACGTCGTCTCAGGAGAAACACTGTATTCATTTCTCCGACAGAGACGCAGGTCACTATAGGTGCTGCCATTTCGTCCCACTCTGAATGAAAGGGCTGTCAGGAGGCATTACAGAGACGGCAAAGGGCACCAGAGGCACACTCATGTCAACACCCCAACGTCTGGTCACCTTCTGCAGCACAAACGCCACTTTCTACCACTGCCACCTTGAAAGTCTCAACACAGATGCATGTGACAGCTCTGGACGGCCACTTTCACATTTGCACCGCCTCCCTGCAGCACCTAAGATCTCTGTGAACCTCAGAGCAACATGTTGGTCACATGTGAAAGATCATATCAGCTTCATTGTGTGCCAGGGCCCTCTGCATGCAGTATCTGGGTACACAGGGACCATGAAGCTGATCCACACCACGCCATGCAAATCCTCCCATCCACTCAACAACGTGGGGTACCACAG